>NC_073377.1:11320137-11595129 GCF_028641065.1 Leucoraja erinaceus | reverse complement strand
TCCAGCAACATGTGCGGGCACCGGTGCAAGATTTTGTGGTTCCCTCGAGCCGTATTCAGCACATCGACTGACACCGTGGATCACCGCACCGCACATCGACTTGTGTTTACGAGGTGGCCTGAGGCAATTCCGCTGACCGACACCTCTGCCGCACCGTGTTCTCGAGCCCTCGCGGCCGATTGGATTGCTTATTATGGGGTGCCTTCGGACATTTCCACCGACCAGGGGCCCAGTTCACTTCCACTTTGTGGGCGACTATGGCGCAGCTGTACGGGGTGCAGTTGCACCGTACCACCGCCTATCACCCTCAGGCCAACGGGTTAGTGGAACGTTTCCACCGGCATCTGAAATCGACGTTAAAGACACAGCTCACTTTCCCGGACTTGGTTGACCAGTTGCCTTGGGTGTTGTTAGGCATCCGCACGGCCCCAAACGCGGACCAAGACACATCGTCCGCCGAACTGGTGTACGGCTGGCTCCCCGCTTCACATTCCTGGGGATTTTCTTCCTGTAGCTCGAGGGCATCTGGAACCAGCCTCGGTTGTTCTGGCGAGTCTTCGTGAGAAAGTGAGCGGCCTGGCCCCTGTTCCTACCTCGCGGCATTGGACAGCTCCAGTGTATGGACATGTGCCACCGGAGCTTAAGCACTGTCTGTTGTTTTCCTTCGCAGAGATTCGCACAGGTCGCCGCTGCAGCGGGTCTATGACGGTCCTTTCCGGGTGTTGCGCCCCGGCATCGCAACTTTCCTGTTGGATGTCGGGGGCAAAGAGCAGATCGTCTCGGTTGTTCACCTCAAGCCCGCCCACATGGATGTCGATTGTGGCTCAACCCCAGCGTAGAGATCGTCCGCTGGTCGTTCCCGTGGTACCTGTTGTGCCCGTCTCCCCTGCACCTGTTGTGCCCGTCTCCCCTGCACCGTTACCGGTTCCTGGCTCTGTTCTGCCAGTCCCACCTGTATCGCCCGTCCCGCCCCTCGTTTCCACTCTGGTCGCCTCGTTCGGGTTCCCGCTCGGTTCCGTACCTCGGGGTCTGGGGGGGGTCCTGTAGCGACACCTAGTGGTGACTTGGGGCGATATGAACCCTCGTTATTGGCTGGCGTGATCACCTGATCACGGGCATTCGTACTCTTCATTTAAGCTTCACCCAGGCAGAGGGAGCTTTGTGCTATTTGGCTGATCGAAAACGCGGTTGAGTTAATCGCTTTATTATCGTTTAAAATAAACATTTCTATTTAACTCAACTGACTTATCGTGCCAAAACCTTTTAAATGCTGTGTTAGTGCCTGGCTCAACTAGCTCCTCTGGCAGCGAGTTCCATATACCCACCATCCTCTGTGGAAAAGGTTGCCCTTCAGGTTCCTGTTAAATCTTTCACATCTTACCTTAAACCTACTTCCCCTTGTTCTTGATTCCCTTACGCTGGGTAAATGCCTATGTGGAATGACCCTAAATATTCCCTTTTTGATTTTGTACACCTCTGTAAGATAAACTATCATCCTCCTGTGCCCCAAGCTTGCCCAACCACCCCCTGAAACACAGGCCCTCAAGTCCTGGCAGCATCCTTGTAAACCTTCTTTGTATTCTTTACACCTTAACAACACCCTTTCTACGGCAAATTGACCAAAACTGAACACAATACTCTAAATGCAGCCACATCAACATCCTATACAGTACAACTGCAACAGAACATCCCGACTTCTACACTCAACACGCTGACTGATGAAGGCCAATGTACCAACAGCCTTCTTGACTACCCTATCTACCTGTGGCACCATTTTCAAGGAACTGTGTACCTGCACTCCTGCTGCTCTACAACACCCCTTAGGGCTCTGCCATTCACCATGAGAGTCCTACCCTGGTTTGGTTTCCCAAACTACACGCCTTGCACTTATCTGCATAAGTGAACTCAGCTGGCCCATTTAAATAGTTCAAATGCCACTGACCGGAGATGACAGAGAATGTGCAATATTTATGGTGATGTTTTCATTTTGATTCAAAAGTATACATCTTCACTGCTATGATGCGTATTCATCTGGATCTCATTCATAAATTATTTATGAAGAAATAAAGGATATAGTCAATGATATGTAGTTTATATCAGAAACCCAGCGACTATCAAAAAATATCTTGTTGTTTTGTTGTCCATCATCTTTGAGCATGTTTCCCAAAGTTTATTTTTCCTTCTGTAATGGTGATAATTTTTCCAACTTAGCATTTGTAAAATCTCTCCTTGGCAATGGCTAAGCAGATTCAAAGATGCCGCAGAACTTTATATTATTTGCACATAAAATGTGCTGACATATATAATCTCCCATATTCCCAGTGTCGAGCAGTTTAATTCCGCATGCCACCCATTCCTTTGTCATTAGAATTAAATCCTGTTAGTCTAGGTAGTATAAATTCATCATCCACATTTTTTTTGCATCCTTCAAAACACTGAGTTCAATGATGAAATAATGTGCGGAAGATATTGATCATGTGCCAGGTGCAGTAAATCAAAGCTGTTAGAAGGAATTAGTAATTAAAGAAGATAATCTATAATCTATGCATAATATATTCTCTTGCCATATATAATGGTTTCAGGGATAAGAGGTGTAAAATAGTATTGGGAAGCCTTTATTATTATTTTGGAGTGTTTCATTGCATCTGATTTTAATTAAGTGACACCACTGATTCTTATCATTCATACTTGCATAAATGTCCCATATGACCTAACAGTGCATTTTATGTAAACTGTGAAATTTTAAGTAACAGTGAAGATGCGTCCAGCACCACAATCTTCTTGCGTGATCCGATATTTTATCAGTTTCAGAGAATCATTGAATAGCATGCCCTTGTACTTGCATCTGCAGGATATTTTTGCCAAATTGACAGATTGACAGTGCAATTTAGCATTAATGTTCCACCAAGCTGCTTACGTTTCACAGTAACTAAAAATAAACTGTGGCCAATTTGCCACCAATTTCACATTTGATGCCAAATCTCAGAGCACCCCAAGATGTGATCCCTCATTTTTGGCTTTGTCGTGAATGCGGGTGATGTGAAGGTAAATGATTAAATATAAGGTGGAAAACAAGTAAATTCTATTTGATTGTCTTAACAGTTGTAGTGTTAGAAAAGAGCCGATGTTGATTATGTATATTGAAAGGTCTCTGGTTAATAGCTGAGTGATATACAAGTAGAATTTTGTTCTTCTCAGGAAAGTATGATGCAGTAAAGTAGACTGGCTAGAGCTTGCTTGTAGCTCTCAAAACAAAGATAAAAGGACTGATGAATTTGTTTTAATTTTAATCATAATTCGGGAAAAAACCTTTATTACAGGGTCCAATGTTAGTTTAGTCAAATTTTGTAGTTGAGCCTTTTTGAAGATTTTGTATGTGTTCACTGAAACGCTGTTAAATAAAAGGGCGACACAGTGGCAGAGCTGGGAAACTGCCACAGACCCAGGTTTAATCCTGACCTTGGGTACTGTCTGTGTGGAATTTGGCTACTGTCTGTGTGGAACTCTGTGACCACTTTGGTTTCCTCCCGGTGCTCAGATTTCCTCTCATATCCTACAAGACGTGAAGGTTGGTAGGTTAACTGACCGCTGTAAAATTGCCCCCAATGTACAGAGTGGATGAGAAAGTGGGATACACAGAACTAGTGTGAACGGGTGATCGATAACTGATGGGGAATTGGTAGCCAGGGGGCCTGTTTCCATACCATGTCTCTAAACTAAGCTACTTGTTTGTTCTGTTTCATCGAGCCCAATGCGAAACTGAAACCAGGTGTAAGCACAATGATGTGCCGCCATCCAGTGGTTAGGCCACCTGTATGCGAACCCTTGGCAGTCGGGGGGGTAGGGTCACGTGACTGGATAATGGCAGGAAAGAGTTGTCACGAGGTTTAGGGGTGTGCCACTCATATAAGTATGGAGCCCCGGGTCAGTCCTCACCAATTCGGTGGGGGGTGATCTCTTTACCTGGGCAATAAAGTTCTCTTTGTTTTCACCAAACATGGCTCGTGTATTCGCCCGCCATATTGGTGACCCCGACGATCCAAAACGGTCATTTTGGATTTCAACGATGTTCGCAGCCAACGATCAACCTCAACAGCCCGAGGTCACTGATTATCCAGCCCAGCAGAACGCTGTCTCCCTGAAGCTGCCCGTGTTCTGGACATTGCAGCCCCAGGTGTGGTTCCAACAAGCCGAGGCCCAGTTCAATGTTTGACGCATCACGGACAACGACACCCGGTACTACAATGTTGTCGGCGCCTTGGATCAGGAGAGGGCCGGTCATCCGGTCCCTTTCCTACGGGCGCAGCCGGATCAGGACAAATACGAGGGCCTTAAAGCACTGTTTTTGCTGACATTTGGTCTCAGCCGTCGGGACCGCGCAGTGCGGCTCCTGCACATGGGCGGCCTCGGCAATCGCAATCCAGTCGGAGCTGATGAGGGTGATACTCGCCCTAATGCACAGTCATTGGCCCTGCCTGCTCTTTGAACACAGTTCCTGGAGCAGATGCCAGACGACATCTGCCTGCTGCTTGCCGGTGAAGATTTTGCAGACCCCCTGCTGCTAGCGGAGCGTGCGGACGAGCACTGGCAAGCCAAGCAGCAGGACGGTGTCTCGATCAATCGAGTAGGGGCGGTGCCTTGGAGGGCCCAGAAACTAGGCCCTGCGTCCACTGGGAGTCCAGCTGCGTCCTTGGTTCTTGGTTTCTTTGTCCTTCAAAATATTCCAAATAGAATTTAAACTGGAGGAGGCGTTGCCTGTCCCAAATGATCCCTGTAAGGGTAAGTGGTGTTATTACCACCTGCGCTGGGGTCCCGCAGCCCATCAATGCTGCCCGCCCTACTTGTATCTGGGAAATGCAAGGGCCGGCCGCCAGTAGTCGCCACGGCGGTCGGCCTGAAATATCGCCTCTACGCGTGGGATCGACACTCGGGACGACGGTTCCTGGTTGACACGGGTGCGGAGGTTAGCGTTTTACCCCCGTCGGGGATGGACACTCGTTCCAGCAAGTGGGGGCCTTCTCTGACTGCAGTCAATGGCAGCTCCATATGGACCTATGGAGTTTGCATGATCCCGCTCATCTTTGGCCCCTGTCATTTCACCTGGACTTTTACAGTGGCCGATGTTTCCTAGCCGTTGCTGGGCGTAGATTTTCTCTGAGCCCAATCCTTGTTAGTGGATGTGCAGGGTAACGCCTCATTCATGCTGCCACAATGGAGCCGATCTCCTTACGCCCCGCAGCATCCGCTACGCCATGCAGCGACCTGGTGTCTTCTGTGGGCAATGTTTATGTGCAGATACTGGCCCCTCAATTCCATACGGCCAGCCCCAAACACAGTGTGGAGCATCACATCCTCACCTGGGATCTCGCGCCGACTTCCTCCCAACAAGCTCCGTATCGTTAAGGAGGAGCTGCCAAATGCAGGCCTGGGGGACTGTACGCTGCTCGGACAGTCCATGAGTTTCCCCGCTCCACATGGTTTCTAAGACGTCCGTTGGTTGGTGACTTTGCAGGGATTATCTCCGCCTCAATAACGACACATTCGGCTATCGGTACCCGATCCTGCATATCCAGGATTTTTCTGCCCATTAAACTGGTGCCCGTTCCAAAGTCGACCTGATGCGGGACTACCATCAAAGAAACAAACAATACAAAGGACATTTATTATCACATACACCAATTGGTGTAGTGAAATTTGACTTGCCATTTGCAGTAAAAATAAAACACAATATTAAAGAATTTAACAATAAATATAAAAACATCCCCACACAATGGTTCCCACTGTGAGGGAAGGCACAAAGTCTAGTCCTTTTCCCCTGTTCACCGATGGTCGGGCCTATTGAGGCCTCTGCAGACACTGCTACGGCAGCCCGATGCTTCAGGCCCTCTCCCGGATGATGGATCTCCGTCATCGGCAGAACCCTCTCAGCAGCCTGGAAGGTCTGGAACGGCCGCTTCCTCCCCGGAGACCGCGTCTCCCGAAGTCCAATACTGGCGATCTCGGCGAGAGATCCCAGGCTCCACAGTGTTTAAAGTTCAGCGCCGCCCCGCAGCTGGAAGCTCCACAGGCTGCAGCTCCGTGATGTTGGAGCCGGCGGTTACAGCACTCCAGAGCCCACCGCACGGTGACCTGGGTAAGGCATCGCCTGCTCCGTGATAGTACTTCAGCGCTGAGCCGCCGCAGAAGCTGAAGTCCTGGCCGATCCCGGCAGGATACGCTGCTTCAGTCCCATTGGAAGGCCACGAGGAAGGGGCGAAGATACGTCTCTGAGAAAAGCGGCCTCTCCGACCAGGTAGGGACTGAGAAATACAGTTTCCCCCTCCCCCCCCACATAAAAAAGATTAGACCTTCAAAACAAACGCTTTTTAACTCACTAAAAATTAAAAAAAAAAGGGTGGAGGACTAACAGCTGCTGGCAGGGCAGCCATACTCGATGGCGCCCTCTACGCCCCCATCAGATCCCAGTATGCCCTGAGGACATGCTCAAGACGGCAATTATTACTCCTTTCTGCCTTTTGGAGTTTCTACAGATGCCTTTCAGCCTGAAGAATGCCGTGCAGGCTTTTCAGTGCCTGATGGACACAATGAGTCGCGGATTGAGCTCTCTATTTATTTACCTAGACGATATTTTACACCCGCCAGGAACATTGTGCGCACCTCCGCCTCCTCTGCCAGTGGCTCAGCGAGCACGGCCTGGCCATCAACCTGGATAAATGGTTCCATCAACTTCCTGGGCCATCGTGTTACCCAGCATGGTGCGATCCCGCTGCCGGACAAGGTGGAGGCCATTCGACGGTTCCCGTGGCCTTCCACGGTGAGGGGGTTCCAGGAGTTGGTGGGTATGGACATCTTTTACCACCGTTTCGTACCTGCGGCGACTCGGATGATGCGGCCGTTGTTTTCGTTTCTGGCCGGCAAGTAGCAGGACATTACGTGGAACACCGAGGCCGTGGCCGTGGCGGCTTTTGATGAGGCCAAGGTGGCGTGCGCTCAGAGTGCTTTGACTGTAGACGCCTCGGACTTTGCTGTGGGGGGGTGAGTTGGAGCAGTTCCATGATGGGCACTGGTGGCCTCTGGCCTTTTTCTGTCGACAGCTCAAGCCTGCGGAGCAAAAATACAGCGCGATTAATCGAGAGCTCCTGGCAGTGGTGAGGCACTTTTATTATTTCCTAGATGACCGATCTTTTACCACCTTCTGGACCACAAGCCTCTTTTATCGTGTTTGCGAAGGTGTCTGATCCCTGGTCTGCTCGGCACCAGAGGCACGGCGTACATCTTGGAGTTTACCACTAGCATCTGCCACATCGAAGGAAAAGATAACTGGGTTGCCAACACATTGTCTCGGCCTGTCATCGATGCGGTTCTCGATGTCGCTCCGGAGATTGACTTTTCCGCTTTGGCGGTGGCACAACTGGAGGATGCCGAGATGCCCGCCTACCGCACTGTCATCTCCGAGCTGGTGTTGGAGGATGTCCCGTTTGGCCCAGCGAGTGCTACTGTCCTGTGTGATGTCTCCACTGGTCACCCGCGGCCCATCGTTCCGGCTGCCTGGTGCCGGCGGGTGTTCAACGTCCTGCATGGGTTGGCGCACCCGTCCACAATTGCGCTGGTGGCGGCCTGGTCATTTGGCATGGGTTCGCGCAAGCAGGTCGCCTGTTCAGGAGTTTGCCGTTCGCATCGTGGCTGGACCATGTTCATGTGGATGTCCTGGGTCCGCTGCCTCCGTTCTGGGGTGTCACACACCTCCTCACGGTGGTGGATCGTTTTACGTGGTGGCCAGAGCTGTTCCGCTGACTGACACCTCTGCTGCATCCTGGGCCCATGTCCTTGCTACCCATTGGATTGCTTGTTTCTGTTTTTGTGGCCATTTCCTCGGACCGGGGGGCTCAGTTCACCTCTAAGTTATGGTCGGCTATGGCTCGTTTGTTGGGGGTTCAGCTCCACCATACAACGGCCTATCATCCCCAGTCCAACAGTTTTGTGGAGCGCTTTCACCATCATCTGAAGGCCACCCTTGAGGCACGGCTTATTGTGCAGAAGTGGATGGACGAGTTACCTTGTGTTTTGCTGGGGATCTGCACTGCCCCCAAGGAGTACTTGACCTCCTCTTCGGCGGAGTTGGTGTATGGTGCACCGCTTACGGTTCCGGGGGGTTTCGTTCCGGCGGCACGTGGGTCACAGGAGCCGCCCTTCTTGGTGTTGGTTCGTTTGCGGGAGAAGGTGGGCACGCTTGCTCTTGTTCCGACGCTCGCCATGATGGGGTGCCTTCACACATTCCATCGCATGCTGCTGCAGCGGCCATACGCTGGGCCCTTCCACGTGCTGCAGAGGGGACTTACGACTTTTGTTTTGGACATGGGGAGTCGGCGTAAGACTGTGTCGGTGGCTCTGTTGAAGCCTGCCCATGTCGACCTGAGTCAACCTGTGTTGGTGGCCCAGCCTCATCATTAGGTCATCCTATAACGAAACATTTGTGGGACGAAAGTTTACAACATATACATCAATGTTCGTTAAATGCCAGACATGCTTTAATACAATTTAAAGTCTTACATAGATTACACTACTAAAATAAAACTAAATAGAATCTTCCCACAAATCTCTCCTATTTGTGATAAATGTCTACCTCTAGATGCTAATTTAACACATACGTTTGCAAATTGTATAAAAATTAAACATTTCTGGACTGATATTTTTGAAATAATTTCAGAAGTTATTAATACAGGTGCACAACCTTTTATCCAGTGTTCCGGAAACCGAAAAACTCAGAAAACCGGCCATTTTTTCCAGGATGTCGTCTGCACACCAAAGCTCGCGTTTGGTGCCAAACTTGACCCAAAACGACCCACGGTCAACCCAGGTCTGTACTACTGTAGTGGCTGCCTCCTCCCCGGAGACCGGGGAGACACTTAAACATCTGTAAATCATTGCTTAAATGTTAGTCAGTTAGTTTGGAGGACTTTTATGTGAAGGGGGGGGGGGTTGAAGGGGTAAACTTTAATTCGTAGTCCCCTACCTGGTCGGAGAGGCGGGGAGCGGTCAATGCCTTACCGGGTCGCCGTGCAGTAAGCTCTGCAGCGCTGTGGCCGCCAACTCCCAGCTGGGGCTGCGGGCGGCGCCGGTTGTAGCTCCGACCCCGGCAACTCTACCCCTGGCTGCGAGGCTCCGCAAATGTTGGGAGTCGGCGGCGTCGCAGCGCTGGGATACCAGCGGGAAGCGGGCAATGCCTTACCGGGTCGCTGTGCGGTAAGCTCCAGGGCGCTGAGGCCGCCTTCTCCCAACGTTCGCGGAGCTGGGGGCTGCGGGCGGCGCTGGATTTGGAGCGCCGCGCAGCCAGGGGTCGAGTTGCTGGGGTCGGAGCTACAACCGGCGCCGCCTGCGGCCGGACGGAGCCCCCAGCTCCGCGATGTTGGGAGTCGCCGACCAGGTAGGGGACTAAGAATTAAAGTTTACCCCTTCACCCACCCACCCCACCACCACCACATAAAATCCCTCCAAACTAACTGACTAACATTTATGCAATGATTTACAATGATTCCCCGGTCTCCGGGGAGGAGGCAGTCGCTCCAGACTTTTCAAGCCGCCCGCGCTACCTACCTAATCTACGCTAAAAATCTTCCATTCGGAAATCCGAAAATGTCCGAAATCCGACAAGTGTCTGGTCCCAAGGCTTTCGGATAAAAGGTTGTGCACCTGTACAAAACTGGGTCCAAACTCAAAATTAATAATACTTGGAATATCACAACAAGCAAAATAAATTTCCTCGACTACAGTATAATAACCGGGAAAAAATTAATATTAAAATTTTGGAAAGGCCCTACAACCCCCACAATTAAAATGTGGATTGTGGAAATGTCGGAGACCCTATATCTAGAAAGAATTAGACTTGTCTTAATGGACAAACAAGAACTTTTTGATAAAATATGGGCTCCATTCATTAATTATCTGGCGGGATAGATTGGCCCAGCACGAAAACCCAACTGAAACTTGAACTCAGGATTAGATGAAAAGTCATACTTTATAATCTACGAGCCTATCTCCAATGATGTATTATAAGTAATCCATTCCACCTTTTTTGTTTTTTTGATATTTGTAACTCTTTATTCTCTTTCTCTCTTTTTCTATATTAAAATAAACCACTAGAAGTAGAAGTGATCGACAATTGAAAATTTTAATAATGTATGACTGATGTATATGAAAAGTTTTTTTACTATAATATGAACTATACTTTATAATATGTCTACTTCTAAAAAAAAAGACTGTGTCGGTGGCTCTGTTGAAGCCTGCCCATGTCGACCTGAGTCAACCTGTGTTGGTGGCCCAGCCTCATCGTCGGGGGCGTCCGTGGTCCTGCCCGCTCCTGCCTTCACCTTCCTCGGAGGAGTCCCCTGTGGAGGGGGGGGGGATGTGTGTACGAGCTCCGGCAGCCTCATTCGTCTACCCTTTCGGTTTCGTGCTTCGTTGTCTGGGCGGGTCCTGTCGGTGGTTAGGCCAACCCTGTATGCGAACCCTTGACAGTCGGGGGTAGGGTCACATGACTGGGTAATGGCGGGAAAGAGCTGTCACGAGGTTTAGGGGTGTGCAACTAGTATAAGTATGGAGCCCTGGGTCAGCCCTCCCCCATTTGCTTGAGGGCTGATCTCTTAATCTGAGCAATAAAGTTCTCTTTGTTTTCACCATGCGTGGCTCGCTTATTCGCCAGCCATAATGACTTAAATCATTTGGAGGCTTTATTATGAAGGGAGTTGTCATTCCTTGCTTGATTTTGGGCTGAATTCAACCATTGGGTGCAGCGATGTTGTGTCTGATGTAAATAAGTTCTGGACTTTGCAGGTAATGGCAAAGAAACTGCAGACAATGGCAACGTTTACTGGCTTTATCTTGCACTAAACTTCATTCACATTATTCCCTTTATCATGTATCTGTACACTGTGGATGGCTTAATTGTAACCATGTATTGTCTTTCCGCACACTGGTTAGCACACTACAAAAGCTTTTCACTGTACCTCAGTACACTTGACAATAAACTAAACTCAACTAAACTCAACTCAACTCAATTAACAGTAGTCTTCACTGGCATTAATAGTAGCTTCCCTCGATGGTCTAACAATCTCTGTGACATGGATTTCACTTTTTCCTACTTTGGGTATTGTCAGGCATTAGTTTAAACAACTGGAATCTTCCATTTGCCATTCATTGATTGAGTAATCAATGAACCGGCACAACTTCATTTATTTACATTTCAGGAAGTTGCAAAACAGCTCACTTTTTATCAAAGCAACAAATCACTGACAGCATTTTCCTGATTTAGCGATGCCTGAATGCACTTTAGAAGTTGCTGTCAGCATTTCTCCACTGCCGTGAAATTCAAGTAGATTCAGTGTTATTTATAACAATAATAATAATAATGCATTTTATTTGCTGGCGCCTTTCTGGACACCCAAGGACACCTTACAGGACATAAAATCAAAATACATTAATCAATATTAAAATCAAGTTGATTAAAAAAAAAATACACAAAACATTTAAGTCATTAAAATCACGGTGAACATGGTGGAAGTTATGTTGGGTATGCTAATCTAAACAGGTGTGTTTTGAGTTGTGATTTGAATTGATCGATAGTGCCCAGGTGACGGATGGGGGGTGGGAGAGTGTTCTAGAGACGTGGGGCATTTCAGCTGAAGGCTCTGGCACCCAAGGTGTTGAGTCTAAATGTGGGGACAGTTAAAATTGCAGCTGAGGAGGAACGAAGTGACCGGGAAGGAGTGTATGGTAGCAGCAGGTCAGAGAGGTATTGGGGAGCAAGGTGGTGTAGGGCTTTGAAGGTCAGCAGTAAAATCTAGTAGTTAATCCGGTGGTGCACAGGGAGCCCGTGGAACTGAGTGAGGATGGGTGTGATGTGGTCCGATGATCTGGTGCGTGTGATGATCCGGGCTGCAGAGTCCTGAATGCATTGGAGGCGATGAAGAAGTTTATTGGAGGTGCAAGTGAGGAGGGTATTGCAGTAATCGATGCGGGATGTGACCAGAGCGTGGATGAGGACTTTTGTATTGTCTTTGGAGAGGGAGGGGCGGAGTCTGGAGATGTTGCGGAGATGAAAGTATGCAGAGCGTGTGATATTGCTGATGTGGGGGCCAAAGGAAAGTGTACTGTCCAGAATGACGCCAAGACTTTTGACATGGGAGGAGGTGGGTTATGGGTGAGCGATCAACTGAAATGGTGAACGGGTGGGTTTTGGAGAGTATGGACTTTGAGCCAATTAGCATGATTTCTGTTTTATTTCCATTGAGTTTTAGAAGGTTGAGTGACATCCAGTTGCTGATAGCTTGAAGACAGGTGGTGAGGGCAGTTGGGGGAAGGGAGGTGTTTGGTTTTGTGGAGAGGTAAAGTTGTGTATCATCGGCGTAGCAGTGAAAATTGATTCCAAAATGATGGAGAATATTGCCAAGAGGTTGAATATAGATGATAAAAAGCAGTGGCCCCAGCACCGATCCCTGAGGAACACAATGGGTGACTGTGGCAGTTGTGGATGTGACTTTATTTCCCTGGATGAACTGTTTTCTGTCGTGTAGATAGGACCTGAACCAAAGTAGTGCATTGTTGTTGATGCTGGTGGCAGATAGATGTTCCAGAAGAATTGGGTGGGAGATGTTCAACAAAATAGAGAGAGTACAGATGATATTTACTAGAATGTTGCCTGGGTTTCAGCAACTAAGTTACAAAGAAAGGTTGAACAAGTTAGGGCTTTATTCTTTGGAGCGCAGAAGGTTAAGGGGGGACTTGATAGAGGTTTTTTAAATGATGAGAGGGATGGTCAGAGTTGACGTGGAAAAGCTTTTCCCACTGAGAGTAGGGAAGATTCAAACAAGGGGACATGACATGAGAATTAAGGGACTGGTTTAGGGGTAACATGAGGGGGAACTTCTTTACTCAGAGAGTGGTAGCTGTGTGGAAGGAGCTTCCAGTGAAGGTGGTGGAGGCAGGTTCGTTTTTATCATTTAAAAAATAAATTGGATAGTTATATGGATGGGAAGGGAATGGAGGGTTATGGTCTGAGCGCAGGTATATGGGACTAGGGGAGATTATGTGTTCGGCACGGACTAGAAGGGTCGAGATGGCCTGTTTCCGTGCTGTAATTGTTATATGGTTATATGGTGTCAAAGGCTGCTGTGAGGTCGAGGAGGATCACAGCAGCCTTTGTACCGCAAATTGTTGGAAATTGGTCAGGTCTGACCCTGTAAACATCTTTCCCATGCATTCATTGACTTCTCCATTCATTTGGATGTCAGACATTAATAAAATCCAAAACCTGCAGATACTTGAAATCTGAAATTACGCAGGAAGTGTTGGAAATATGCAGCAGTTTTGATAAAGAATCTCTGATTGTTTGCATTCCAGAGAAGTTGCCTAACCTGCTGAGCATTCACAGTAGTTCTTGTATTTTATTATAGTTTTTTTTTCCCTCAGACTGTGTCTCTATTTTAAACAGTCAATATAGAGTACTTTATAACAATTTTTTTCACACCTATTATTTTTCTAAATTACAGAAGCATATCTGATGATCTGCATTGCAGTTTTGGAAAAGGTGACTTTAGAGAGAATGGATGCTCTGGTTATCTTCCAAAATTGCACAGATTCTGGCGTTGTTTCTTTGAGGAGAGCAAATGCGGCCCCACTAGTTAAGAAAGGAGGAAGTGAGAACAGATCAATCTGTTAGTCAAAGATCAGCAGTACGAAAAATGCTGGAATCTGTAATAAAACAATAAAGGAACACAGTGATATAATGTCTTGGAATCACAGAAGCATTCAACACAGAAGGGGGTCCTTCAGCCCATAATATTCACACTGACTATCAAGTACCCATCTGTACAAATACAGTTTGCCAGCATTAGGTCTGTAGGTTTCTATGCCATGATGATTTAAGTGCTCACTTAGATTCTTATTATATGTCAGAGTTATAGAATCATACAGCACAGAAACAGGCCCCTCGGCTGAAAATTTCCATGCCACCAGGATCCCCCATCTAAGCTAGTCCCATTTGCCCACCTTTGGCCCATATCCCTCTGAACCTTTCCCATCGATGTACTTGCCCAAGTGCCTTTTAAATGCGGTTACAGTGTCTGGCACAATTGCCTCCTCTGGTAGCTCATTCTAAATATATGTTGTGAGCTTATCTTTCATCTAGGCAATGTTTTCCAGATTCCACCACCTTGTAGACGTAAAAATCCTTCCTCAAAATTTCCTCCCCCTAAACCCTCTAGCCCTTACTTTTAAAACTATGCTTACAGTTTTAGACACCTCTGCAATGGGGACATTTAGTTTAGTTTAGTTTAGTTTAGAATTCACTAAAGCTTTACATCACACAGACAAGAATTAGATTCCGTCAGCCATTATTCTGTCCATCTTCCCAACTCATCCAAATATCTTCCTGCATTAAAAAAATTACACATAACAGCAATATAGCATCTATATTCACTTCAAAATTTGGAGATGCAACGTGGAAACAGCCCCTTCGGCTCACCAAGTCCATGCCGACCAGCGATCCCCACACACTAATGCTATCAGAATCAGAATCAGAATCACACTTTATTTGCCAAGTATGTTTTGCAACATATGAGGAATTTCATTGGCCAGGTCAGTCATACAATTAAAAGCAACAGATCACTCAAAAAAACACATCTTAACATGAAAATCCACCACAGTGACTCCTACACATTCCTCACTGTGATGGAAAGCGAAATAAAGTTCACGTCTCTTCCTTTTGTTCTTCCTCGATCGTGGGCCTCGAGCCCTTGTTGACGGGACAATCTTGACTCCCGTAGTCGGCGGGAGTTCGGGCGCTCCGCGTCGAGGCGATCCGCTCCCGCATCGGGGGGATGTCAGCACCCCCGCGCCTGGCGATCGAACCTCGCGTCGGGGCTGGTCGAACCTTCCGCGACGTTGGAGCTTCCCGACTGCGAGCTCTTGATGTTAAAGTCCGCAGTGGGAGCTATCTCAGGCAAGGGATCAGCTCCGATGTTAAGTCCGCGCCCTGCAGTGGGGCTTACGACAGTCCGAGGAGGCTTCCAGCTCCATCGATGGTAGGCCGCAGAGTCCGGAGAATGTGATCCGAAAAATAATCACATCTCCGGGAAGGTAAGACCTTGAAAAAAGCTGCGCCACCGTGCCGCCCACGTGGCAAATGTTTCCAGATTGATATTCTTTGCCTTTTATCAGGCAATCGTACCTTCCTTTACTGTGGCTATCAGAACTACACACAATACTCAAGCTGTGGCCAACCCAGTGTTTTACCAAGTTATACCATATGTTTCCTTATATTCTGCATCCTGGTTAATGAACCTAAGTATCCGGAATCTTTTTTCATCACCTTATCTGCCATCTTCAGGGATACTTGTACACCAATATCAATTTACTCTGACCTTACAATTCATTGTGTTTCTCCTACCATTATTAGTCCTCAGAAAATTAGTCCTCAGAAGTCCTTTAGATATGTTAAGGGAAAAAGAGTAGCAAAGTCAAATGTGGGTCCCTTGAAGGCAGACACGGGTGAAATTATTATGGGGAGCAAGGAAATGGCAGAAGAGTTGAACAGGTACTTCGGATCTGTCTTCACTAAGGAAGACACAAACAATCTCCCAAAGTACTGGAGGACAGACGATCTAAGGGGGTTGGGGAACTGAAAGAAATTTTCATTAGGTGAGAAATAGTATTGGGTAGGCTAATGGGACTGAAGGATAATAAATCCCCTGGGCCGGATGGTCTGCATCCCAGGGTCCTCAGGGAGCTGGTTCTAGAAATAGTGGACGTATTGGTGATCATTTTCCAATGTTCAATAGATTCAGGATCAGTTCCTGTGGATTGGAGGATAGCTAATGTTATCCCACTTTTCAAGAAAGGAGAGAGAATACGGGGAATTACAGACCAGTTAGCCTGACTTTGGTGGTGGGATGCTGGAGTCAATTATTAAAGAGGTAATAATGGGGCATTTGGATAGCAGTAAAATGATTAGTCCAAGTCAACATGGATTTATGAAAGGGAAATCATGCTTGACTAATCTTCTGGAATTATTTGAGGATGTGACAAGTAAAATGGATGAAGGGGAGCCAGTGGATGTAGTGTATCTAGACTTTCAGAAAGCCTTTGATAAGGTCCCGCACGGGAGACTGGTGACTAAAATTAGAGCACATGGTATTGGGGGTAGGATGTTGACATGGATAGAAAATTGGTTGGCAGACAGGAATCAAAGAGTGGGAGTGAACGGGTCCTTTTCAGAATGGCAGGCAGTGGCGAGTGGAGTGCGGCAAGGCTCGTTGGGGCCGCAACTGTTTACCATATATATTAATGATTTGGAAGAGGGAATTAGGAGCAACACTAGCAAGTTTGAAGATGGCACAAAGTTTGGTGGCAGTGTGAACTGTGAAGAGGATGTTAGGAGGTTGAAGGGGGACCTGGACAGGTTGAGTGAGTGGGCAGATGCGTGGCAGATGCAGTTTAATATAGATACATGTGAGGTTATCCACTTTGGTGGCAAAAACAAGGGGGCAGATTATTATCTCAATGGGGTTAGGTTAGGTAAGGGGGAGGTACAGCGAGACCTGGGTGTCCTTGTACACCGGTCACTAAAGTTGGCGTGCAGGTACAGCAGGCAGTGTAGAAAGCTAATGGAATGTTGGCCTTCATAACAAGAGGATTTCAGTATAGGTTTATTGCAGTTGTATAGGGCTCTGGTGATACCACATCTAGAGAATTGTGTACAGTTTTGGTCTCCGAATTTGAGAAAGGACATCCTTGTGATTGAGGTAGTGCAGTATAGGTTCACGAGATTGATCCCTGGGATGGCAGGACTGTCATATGAGGAAAGATTGAAACAACTAGGCTTGTATTCACTGGAGTTTAGAAGGATGAGGGGGTCTCTTATAGAACCATATAAAATTATAAAAGGACTGGACAAGCTAGATGCAGGAAAAATGTTCAGAGAGATATTAATGTTTTAAAATGTTTGCCATTCTCTCTGCTGCCCCTGCTGGTGGGAGGGGGGAGGGACTATAAAACCTGGAAGTGGTGTGCCTCACTCAGTCTCTGCAAGATGGAGGAAGCGAGAGGGTCATATCTTTCTGATCTCCGAATAACACTGAACAAATGTCTACTCAACTGTGAGTGCCCTTAATGTGGTTTGAAAATGAAAATATGGTTGGTTTGAAGTAAAAAGGCACTGCAAATGGTTGTTTGGGTTGAAGTAAAAAGGAACTGCAAATCGTTGTTTGGGGGTTTTGGTTTGAAGTAAAAAGGCACTGCAGATGGTTGCTTGGGGGTTTTGGGTTGAAGTAAAAAGGCACTGCAAAGGATTGTTTGGGGGTTTTGGGTTGAAGTGAAAAGGCACTGCAAATGGTTGTTTGGGGGTTTTGGGTTGAAGTAAAGGGCACTGCAAATGGTTGTTTGTCTAAACTTGGCAACTTCCTGTTTGCACTATATTGATTTTAGGTAAAACACTACCACTTACGGCTGTGATTTTTACCATCTTGCTCAGTCCCCCTTCACTCATGCAGAGGATTATTCCAATCAATGAAAAATAAAAGTGTTATTAGTGTATAAAAAATGTTGAGAATCTCTCTCCTGTCAATCACGCCATGAATGCCACACCTTTTCTGGTGGGAGGTGGAGGGATTATAAAACCCGGAAGTGTGGATGTGGCTCAGTCTCTGCATGATGGGGGAGGGAGAGGTCACGACTCTGTCAGATCTGTGAATCAACTGAACACACTGAATGTTTACTGAACTGTGAGTGTGGTGTTTTGTGTGGTTTTATTGTGGTTTCACCCTGCTTGAAGTGGTGTGAAACTGCACTTGAATTTGGTGGCCTTGCACCCTGCTTGAAGTGGTTGGAAACTGCACTTGAATTCGGTGTTCTTGCACCCTGCTTGAAGTGGTATGAAACTGCACTTGAATTTTGTGGCCTTGCGTCCTGCTCAAAGAGGTAAGAAACTGCACTTGAATTTGGTGGCCTTGCACCCTGCTTGAAATGGTAGGAAATTGATTTGAATTTGGTGGCCTTGCACTCTGCTTGAAATGGATTTTCAAGGAATAGCCGTGAGTCAACTGCCAGCCCACCAGCCGTGAGTGAGCTTCCAGCACATCAGGCATGAGGGACTGAGCTGCCACCCCAAGAATCCATTTGGCCCACAATGTCCATACTAGCCCTCTGGAGACCAGTAGTCCTTGCAGCCAACAACACCCATACCAGCGCTCCAGAAAGCACCCCCCCCCTCCCCCGCCACTGGCCACCAATATTGGAATTGGTGGAGAGGTGGAATATTGCGTCGGGGGATCAGCCCTCCCGTGTGAACATGGGACCCAACGGGTCCCACTTAGTCTAGTATCTACCTGTATTAAAAAAAAAATAACACATAACAGCAATGTCTGTGTCATATTTAATTATAGCTTATATATTCACTTCAAAATTACTAATATATGTAACAAAAGGTATGTATCATTAAATAGTCATTGGCTGCAGGTTTCTAATCACAAAAGTAACTCTCCACCATCATCCTCCACTTCCTTTTACCAAACAAATTTTGGATCCAATTTTCTAAATTTTCGTGAATCTCTAGCCAATCCAAATCTGATCAATCTCCTCCTGGACCTATTACGCCCTAATCCATACATCATTCTGGTAAACCTCAAACCTACACCTTTTCCAAGGCCTCCACATCCTTCCTGTAATGAGGCGATCAGAACTGTATGCTGTACTCCAAATGCAGCCTAATCAAAGTCCGATAAAACTGCATCATGACTTCCTCACTATGATACTCAATGCCCCGACAAGTGAAGGCAAGCATACCATACAGTATGCCTTCTTTACTACTCTATCAACTTGTGTTTCAGGGAGTTATGGACTTGGACCCAAAGATCCCTCTGTACATCAATGCTGTTTATGGTCTTGCCATTAATTTTATAATTTCCCCATCTATTTGACTCCCTGGTACAGAAAGTTGTGCAGTGCTGGTTGAGGAAACAAATAAGATCCTTTGTGACTGCATTGAGTCATTTGACTGGTCCATATTCAAGGACTCTGAGGCTAACCTAGATGAATGAATGAATAAGTTTATTGGCCGTATTCACATACCAGGAATTTGCCTAAGTGCTCCGCCCACAAGTAACAACATAACATACAGCGACAGTTAGGAGTGACACATTAAACATTAATAATAAAACATTATTGATTAAACATGTGAATTAAATAAAATACCAGAGCAAAAGGAGGCTACAGACTTTTGGTTATTGAGTAGAGCTACAACTCGTGGAAAAAAGCTGTTTTTATATCTGGCTGTGGCAGCTTTGACAGTCCGGAGTCGCCTTCCAGAGGGAAGTGATTCAAAGAGTTTGTGGCCAGGGTGAGAGGGGTCAGAGATGATCTTACCCGCTCGCTTCCTGGCCCTTGCAGCGTACAGTTCGTTCATGGAGGGAAGGTTGCAGCCAATAACCTTATCAGCTGATTCGTTGCAGCCTCCGGATGCCGTGCTTGGTGGCTGAGCCAAACCAGACCATGATGGAGAAGGTGAGGACAGACTCTACGATGGCCGTATAGAATTGGACCATCATTGCCTGTGGTAGATTGTGCTTCCTCAGCTGCCGCAGGAAGTACATTCTCTGTTGTGCCTTTTTGACTGTGGAGTCAATGGTAGCCCCCCATTTAAGGTCCCTAGAGATGATTTTTCCCCAGGAACTTAAAAGACTCCACAGATGTGACTGTGATGTTGTTGATGGTGAGTGGGGTGAGGGGAGGGGGAGCTCTCCTAAAGTCTACAATCAATTCCACTGTCTTAAGAGCATTGAGCTCCAGGTTGTTGCGATGGCACCAGGACGCCAGCTGTGTCACTTCCTATCTGTATGCAGATTCCTCCCCATCCTGGATCAGTATCCTGATTCCTGGGATGTCAGGACTGCCTTATGAAGAAAGACTGGATAGACTTGGTTTATACTCTCTAGAATTTAGGAGATTGAGAGGGGATCTTATAGAAACTTACAAAATTCTTAAGGGGTTGGACAGGCTAGATGCAGGAAGATTGTTCCCGATGTTGGGGAAGTCCAGGACAAGGGGTCACAACTTAAGGATAAGGGGGAAATCCTTTAAAACCGAGATGAGGAGAACTTTTTTCACACAGAGAGTGGTGAATCTCTGGAATTCTCTGCCACAGAGGGTAGTTGAGGCCATTGGCTATATTTAAGAGGGAGTTAGATGTGGGCCCTTGTGGCTAAAGGGATCAGGGGGTATGGAGAGAAGGCAGGTACGGGATACTGAGTTGGATGATCAGCCGTGGTCATATTGAATGGCGGTGCAGGCTCGAAGGGCCGAATGGCCTACTCCTGCACCTAATTTCTATGTTTCTATGTTTCTAGTCCAATCAGGGTTGTGTCGTCTGCAAACTTGAGAAGCTTGACAGAGCAGTCAGTGGAGGTGTAGTCATTGGTGTAGAGAGAGTGGAGGAGAGGGGTAGTACGCAGCCTTGCGGTGCTCCTATGCTGAGGGTCTGCGGGTCGGAGATGTGCTTTCCCAGCCTCACATGCTGCTTCAGGAAGCTGGCGATCCACCGACAGAGGGGTTCAGGCACAGAATATGCCAGTTCTGTCACAGATTTAATTAGTAAATGTGTAGAGGATTGTATACCAAAGACGATGATACATGTATTCTACAAATGGTTGAATTGTAAGGTCCATTCCCAGGTACAGTCCATGTTTACAGCATTCAAGTAATATGATCCTGAGCGGTACAAGAAATCTCTCTATAACCTTCGCAGAGCCATGTTGGAAGTGAAGAAGGAATTCCAGACCAAGCTGGAGTTCCATGGCATTGATATGGACATCTGCAGATTGTGGCAAGGCTTGCACATTATAATGGGCTACAGTGAAGCTGGGCAGTATCAATGGCAACGATGGATCCTTTTCTGTTATCCTCAAGGCATTCTATGCCCGCTTTGGTTGGTGGAGGAATGTTACTGTGGAGGAATGTTTACTGTGGCAGATGTAAGATCAGCCTTCCTGAGAGTGAATCCGAGGGAAGCAACTAGCTTGGATAGCATCCCTGGCCACATCCTCAGGACCAGCTGAGAGAGGGGGGGAAGAGAGGAGGGGGGGAAGAGGGAGAGGGGGGGAGAGAGGAGGGGGGAAGAGGAGAGGGGGGAGGAGAGGGGGGGGGAGGAGAGGGGGGAGAGAGGAGGGGGGGAAGGAGGAGAGGGGGGAGAGAGAGGAGGGGGGAAGAGGGAGAGGGGAAGAGGAGAGGGGGAGGAGGAGAGGGGGAGGAGAGAGGAGGGGGGAAGAAAGAGGAGAGGGGGGGAGAGAGGAGGGGGGGGGAGAGGAGAGGGGGGAGAGAGGAGGGGGGGGAGAGGAGAGAGGGGGGGAGAGGAGAGAGGGGGGAGAGGAGAGAGGGGAGAGGGAGAGGAGAGGAGAGGGGGGAGAGAGGAGAGGAGAGGGGGGAGGGGGAGAGAGGGGGAGGAGAGGAGAGAAGAGAGGAGAGAGGGGGGGGGAAAGGAGAGATGGGGAGAAAGGAGGAGAGGGGGGGAGAGAGGAGGGGGGGAGAGAGGAGTGGGTGGGGGGAGAGGAGAGGGGGAGAGGAGAGAGGGGTGGGAGGGAGAGGAGAAGGGGGGGGGGGAGAGGAGGAGAGGGGGGGGGGGGGGGGGGGAGAGAGAGAGAGAACCCAGAACCCAGACCCCCCAAACAACCATTTGCAGGCAGTGCTTTTTTCCTTCAAACTAACCATAACCATATTTTCATTTTCAAACCAAATTAAGGGTACTTACTCACAGCTGTGTAGACATTTGTTCAGTCATTCAGAGCTCAGACCTCCATGTTGCAGACACTGATTGAGGCGCACCACTTCCTGGTTTTATAGTCCCTCCCCCCTGCCGCCAGCGGGGGCAGCAGAGAGAACGGGGAATTTTGTAAAATCATTAATATCTCTTTCATATTTCATCGACGGGAAAAGTCCTTGGCACACATACGGCGGAGGGGGGCTCTGAGCGAGATGGCCAAAAATGACGGTCGTAGGTGGCGGCGTTCTCTCGGAAATCGCAGCACAGATCTCCAAAACCGGTCAAGAACAAAGTTTAAGTAATCTAGATTATAAATCCCACAGAATACAAAGAGCACACCTTAGCAAACCAAAAGAGATGGGTGGTCTAGCGCTCCCTAACTTTATGTACTATAATTGGGCAGTAAATATTAAAAATATGATTCACCTGCTGGACAACTCTGCCCAGCAGGTGGACTGGATTGTAATGGAGAGAGAGGACTGCTCTCCGTGTAATCCAGGAGCGACTCTCCTCTCACCAATGAATCTGAATAACAAAAATTACAATAAAAATCCAATGATACATAGCACAATTAGAACTTGGAAGCAAATAAAACAGAATCTAAAATTAAGCAATCTATCTCTTTTAATGCCAATAGTCAATAATCTGTCGTTTAAACCTTCAATTATAGATAAATCATTTACACAATGGGAAAGAATGGAAATCAAAACGCTCGGAGACTTGTATGAATTGGGAAAATTATTATCATTTCAACAATTACAACTGAAATATAATTTGAAAAATCATCAATATTTTAATTATCTTCAAATCCGTGACTATCTGAAAAAATACACAAAAGACGTGTCTCAACGCGTCCAAGATATCCTGAAATCAGAGGGAGAGGAGCCTGAGGTCGTGGTACATATACGTACCAATGACATAGGTAAAAAAAGGGAAGAGGTCCTGAAGGGAGGATTTAGGGAGTTGGGAGGAGAGTTAAGGAAAAGGACCAAAAAGGTAACAATCTCAGGACTACTGCCTGTGCCACGCGACAGTGAGAGTAGGAATGGAGCGAGGTGGAGGATAAATGCGTGGCTGAAAGACTGGTGCAGAGGGCAGGGATTCAAGTTTCTGGATCATTGGGACTTCTTTCGGGGAAGGTGGGACCTGTACAGAAAGGATGGGTTGCACTTGAACCCGAGGGGGACCAATTATCCTGGTGGAGAAATTTGTAAAGGCTACTGGGGAGACTTTAAACTAGAATGGTGAGGGACTCAAATAGAGAAAGCAAGTAGACAGAATGGGAGGCAGGAAGCAGAAAAGGGAAGCACTCGGACACAAGAGGAGAAAGAAAGAAAAAGGAAATAAACAGAATAAGAGGCGGGGGGGGGGGGGTTTCTTAAAACAGGAAAGCAGACTATTATCTAAATGGTGGCCGATTGGGAAAGGGGGAGATGCAGCAAGACCTGGGTGTCATGGTACACCAGTCATTGAAAGTAGGCATGCAGGTATAGCAGGCAGTAAAGAAAGCGAATGGTATGTTAGCTTTCATTGCAAAAGGATTTGAGTATAGGAGCAGAGAGGTTCTACTGCAGTTGTACAGGGTCTTGGTGAGACCACACCTGGAGTATTGCGTACAGTTTTGGTCTCCAAATCTGAGGAAGGACATTATTGCCATAGAGGGAGTGCAGAGACGGTTCACCAGACTGATCCCTGGGATGTCAGGACTGTCTTATGAAGAAAGACTGGATAGACTTGGTTTATACTCTCTAGAATTTAGAAGATTGAGAGGGGATCTTATAGAAACTTACAAAATTCTTAAGGGGTTGGACAGGCTAGATGCAGGAAGATTGATCCCGATGTTAGGGAAGTCCAGGACAAGGGGTCACAGCTTAAGGATAAAGGGGAAATCCTTTAAAACCGAGATGAGAAGAACTTTTTTCACACAGAGAGTGGTGAATCTCTGGAACTCTCTGCCACAGAGGGTAGTTGAGGCCAGTTCATTGGCTATGTTTAAGAGGGAGTTAGATGTGGCCCTTGTGGCTAAGGGGATCAGGGGGTATGGAGAGAAGGCAGGTACGGGATACTGAGTTGGATGATCAGCCATGATCATATTGAATGGCGGTGCAGGCTCGAAGGGCCGAATGGCCTACTCCTGCACTTAATTTCTATGTTTCTATGTCTATGTTTCTAAATGTGCATATTTTAATGCTAGGAGCATTGTAAGAAAGGTGGATGAGCTTAGAGTCTGGATAGACACCTGGAAGTATGATGTTGTGGCGATCAATGAAACATGGTTGCAGGAGGGCTGTGATTGGAAACTAAATATTCCAGGATTTTGTTGCTTCAGGTGTGATAGAATTGGAGGGGCAAGAGGTGGAGGTGTTGCATTGCTTATCAGGGAAGATATTACAACAGTGCTTTGGCAGGATAGATTAGAGGGCTCGTCTAGGGAGGCTATTTGGGTGGAACTGAGAAATGGGAAAGGGGTAGCAACACTTATAGGGATGTATTATAGACTGCCAAATGGGGAGCGAGAATTGGAAGAGCAAATATGTAAGGAGATGGCAGATATTAGTAGTAAAGCACAAGGTAGTGATTGTGGGAGATTTCAATTTTCCACACATAGACTGGGAAACACATTCTGTAAATGGGCTGGATGGGTTGGAGTATGTAAAATGTGTGCAGGATAGTTTTTTGCAGCAATACATAGAGGTACCTACTAGAGGAGGGGCAGTGCTGGACCTCCTGTTAGGAAATGAGACAGGACAGGTGGCAGAGGTATGCATTGGGGAACAGTTCGGGACCAGTGATCACAATACCATTAGTTTCAATATAATTATGGAGAGGGTCAGAACTGGACCTAGGGTTGAGATTTTTGATTGGAGAAAGGCTAGCTTTGAGGGGATGCGAAAGGATTTAAAAGGAGTTAATTGGGACAGTTTGTTTCATGGGAAAGACGTGGAAGAGAAATGGAGGACATTTAAAGGTGAAATTTTAAAGTACAGAATCTTTATGTCCCTGTTCGGTTGAAACGAAATAGTAAAAATTGGAAAGAGCCATGGTTTTCAAGGGAAATTGGACACGGTTCAGAAAAAAGAGAGAGATCTACAATAATTATAGGCAGCATGGAGTAAATGAGGTGCTTGAGGAGTATAAAGAATGTAAAAAGAATCTTAAGAAAGAAATTAGAAAAGCTAAAAGAAGATGAGGTTGCTTTGGCAAGTAAGGTGAAAGTAAATCCAAAGGGTTTCTACAGCTATATTAATAGCAAAAGGATAACGAGGGATAAAATTGGTCCATTAGAGAGTCAGAGTGGACAGCTTTCTGCAGGGCCAAAAGAGATGGGGGAGATATTGAACAATTTATTTTCTTCGGTATTCACCAAGGAGAAGGATATTGAATTATGTGAAGTAAGGGAAACAAGTAGCTATGGAAACTATGAGATTCAAAGAAGAGGAAGTACTGACACTTTTGAGAAATATAAAAGTGGATAAGTCTCCAGGTCTGGACAGGATATTCCCTAGGACATTGAGGGAAGTTAGTGTAGAAATAGCAGGGGCTATGACAGAAATATTTCAAATGTCATTAGAAACGGGAATAGTGCCGGAGGATTGGCGTACTGCACATGTTGTTCCATTGTTTAAAAAGGGTTCTAAGAGTAAACCTAGCAATTATAGACCTGTTAGTTTGACTTCAGTGGTGGGTAAATTAATGGAAAAGATACTTAGAGATAATATATATAAGCATCTGGATACACAGGGTCTGATTAGGAACAGTCAACATGGATTTGTGCCTGAAAGGTCATGTTTGACTAATCTTCTTGAATTTTTTGAAGAGGTTACTAGGGAAATTGACGAGGGTAAAGCAGTGGATGTTGTCTATATGGACTTCAGTCAGGCCTTTGACAAGGTTCCTCATGGAAGGTTGGTTAAGAAGGTTCAACTGTTGGGTATAAATGCAGGAGTAGCAAGATGGATTCAACAGTGGCTGAATGCGAGACGCCAGAGGGTAATGGTGGATGGCTGTTTGTCGGGTTGGAGGCAGGTGACTAGTGGGGTGCCTCAGGGATCTGTGTTGGGTTCTTTGTTGTTTGTCATGTACATCAATGATCTGGATGAAGGTGTGGTAAATTGGATTAGTAAATATGCAGATGATACCAAGATAGGGGGTGTTGTGGATAATGAAGAGGATTTCCAAAGTCTACAGAGTGATTTAGGCCATTTGGAAGAATGGGCTGAAAGATGGCAGATGGAGTTTAATGCTGATAAATGTGAGGTGCTACACCTTGGCAGGACAAATCAAAATAGCAAAAGGATAACGAGGGGTAAATGGTAGGGAATTGAAGAATACAGTTGAACAGAGGGATCTGGGAATAACCGTGCATAGTTCCTTGAAGGTGGAATCTTATATAGATAGGTTGGTAAAGAAAGCTTTTGCTAGCCTTTATAAATCAGAGCATTGAGTATAGAAGCTGGGATGTAATGTTAAAATTGTACAAGGCATTGGTGAGACCAAATCTGGAGTATGGTGTACAATTTTGGTCGCCCAATTATAGGAAGGATGTCAACAAAAGAGAGAGAGTACAGAGGAGATTTACTAGAATGTTGCCTGGGTTTCAACAACTAAGTTACAGAGAAAGGTTGAATAAGTTAGGTCTTTATTCTCTGGAGCGCAGAAGGTTAAGGGGGGACGATAGAGGTCTTTAAATGATGAGAGGGATAGACAGAGTTGAATAGGGCAAGCTTTTCCCTTTGAGAATAGGGAAGATTCAAACAAGAGGACATGACTTCAGAATTAAGGGACAGAAGTTTAGGGGTAACATGAGGGGGAACTTCTTTACTCAGAGAGTGGTAGCGGTGTGGAATGAGCTTCCAGTGGAAGTGGTGGAGGCAGGTTCGTTGGTATAATTTAAAAATAAATTGGATAGACATATGGATGAGAAGGGAATGGAGGGTTATGGTATGAGTGCAGGCGGGGGTGGGACTAAGGGAAAATAATTGTTCGGCACGGACTTGTAGGGCCGAGATGGCCTGTTTCCGTGCTGTAATTGTTATATGGTTATATGGTTATAACATGCCTCCAGACTTACTGGATGAAGCAATGAAGACAAAGGCTGAATCAGCAAATCTAATATCATACTTATACAACATTATTTTAAATATAGAAATACCTACAACTGATGGTATTAGAAGAGACTGTGAACAAGAACTAGCTATAACAATTTCAAAAGAGAGCTGGGATAAACACTTACTATATGTGCATAAATGCGCGATCAACGTACGACATACTCTAATTCAATTCAAAACATTACATCGACTATATTATTCAAAAAACAAAATAAATAAACTTTTCCCCAATGTCTCACCCACTTGTGATAAATGTCAGTCTCAAGAAGCTACCATAGCGCACTCTTTTGTTTTTTGTATAAAAATCCAAAAATTCTGGAACTAAATATTTGAAATCTTCACAAAATTAATTAAAATAAAACTTGTACCAAAAGCAAAATGGATCATTTTTGGAATATCGGAAGGTAACCCTGAACTAAACGTGTTTCAAAAGAACTTACTTAATTACGGGCTAATAATGGGAAAAAAGAGAGAAGATACCAATTTAAATAAAGATCAAAATGTTTTTTTTAATTATGGGTTAATAATTGGAAAGAAATTGATACTTAAATTTTGGAAAAATACAACCACACCAACTGTTAAAATGTGGATTAGGAATATGATGGACATAGCACGCCTTGAAGAAATGAGACTCCGACTAATAGATAAATATGACCAATTCTTAAGGAGTTGGTCTCCTTTTATCGACTTTTTGGAATCATGTGATGCAGCGGTACCGTAAGGATTGCTGATTTCAGTTCATGACGCGGATAGAGCTACATCTCCGAATACAGATTTGAAAAATTCTCTTTTAAGGGGCCTTCTCTTCTATTTCTACTTTCCACTTTCTCTCTTCCTTTTTTTATTTTTTATATACACACTTCACGTTTTTCTACTCTCTACCATCTATTTTTCCACTTTTTCCCCTTTCTATTGTTTTCTTTTTCTTGTCCTGCTTACTTCCTTCTTATAACATAAAACTAGAGGTTGTACATAGAATGGATTACGGTATTACATAGTTGGCACCTAAAATTAGGTGCCACTGTACTGTTTTGTGCTGTATTAACTTCTAATAAAATAAACAAAAACAAAAAAAAAAAAAAAAAAAAAAAAAATAATGGGAAAAAAGCTTATACGCAAATTCTGGAAAAACGCTCCAATACCAAAAATAAAAATGTGGATTTCAAACATGTTCGAAACATTACACCTGGAAGAGATGAGACTCCTCCTAGCAGGCAAAGCAGACCACTTCCAAAAGACGTGGTCTGCATTTATGGAACTATTACAAGCATAAGGTGCAATAGTAATTAAAAAAATAAATGGTACCAGGATCTGGTAACGGGGGGTAAAAAAAACACGGTTGGTATATCCTTTTTTGTGTTATAATAGAGCGATTGTTTCTCCTTTTTTTTCTTTCCTTTCAAGGGTCTATTTCCTTTCTTTCCTTCTCTAACTTCTTCTCTAAGGGGCTTTCTTTTCCCAACACTTTCCTGCACCTTCACGACTCTTGCTCACTTTCCTTACTTCTTTTATTTCTACCTTTTTTAAAGCTCGAAAAATGAAGTGGTACAACAAATGTAATAAGATATATGTGATGTGTATTACTGTAATTTACTGTACTTCTAATAAAAATAAATAAATAAATAAATAGATAAAAATAAAAAAAATAAAAAAATGGTCTTTCAATAAGCTAGGATACTGTCTGATTCACCTCTATCCTTTAGCGGACATTGTACTTTTGTCTATGGAATTGGTGGTCTACAATGCTGAGAGCTATATTTTGCTTTCAGTATCCTCCTGTTTGCTCCCACTCTTGGGTTGGTCTTGATATATATTATTGTCTGTTCTGATTGAATAGCATGACAAACAGAACTTCTCACTGTACCTCGGTACATGTGACAATTCTAAATCTAAATCTAAACCTAAACCAAAGGGCAACATCTCACATTTGGTTGGATTAAACACCTTTCCGTTTTTCCATCTCTTTCTATGGCTGATTAACAGTATATCCCATTGTATATTTTGACAGCTTTCCTCACAGTCCACGATTGTATTGTATTCTTGTATTGTATTCAAATGTATTGTCATTGTCTCAATTTGAGATAACGAAATGAATTTCCCTTACAGGCAGTATCATTAAAAAAAAAAGAAAATCATAAAAAAAAAAAATAATAATAATAAATAATAAAACATATTAAAAATAAAATTGAAATTGAAATTGATTGAAATACGATCCCAGTAGTCTTGGTGTCATCTGCAAACTTAATAACCAGCCTATCTATGTCAATGTCCAAGTCATATATATACGTCACAAACAGCCAGGCCCTGACCACAGATCCCGGTGAAACCCCACTGGTCACACACCTCCAGCCTGAATATTGTCATTCAATTGCAACCTACTGTCTTCTACCAACAAGCCAGTTATGATTCCATACGACCAAGTCACTATTAATCCCATGCATCTTAATCTTCTGGATCGGCCTAGCGGACTGTCCTTAATTAACGCATTCTCTTCCAAATGGGAATAAATCCTATCCCGTAGAATTCTTTCCAATAATAGACAATGGACAATAGGTGCAGGAGTAGGCCATTCGGCCCTTCAAGCCAGCACTGCCATTCAATGTGATCGTGGCTGATCATCAACAATCAGTACCCCGTTCCTGCCTTCTCCCCATATCCCTTGACTCCGCTATCTTTAAGAGCTCTATCCAACTCTCTCTTGAAAGCACCCAGAGAACCAGCATCCACCGCCTTCTGAGGCAGAGAATTCCACAGACTCACAACTTTCTGTGTGAAAAAGTTTTTCCTCATCTCCGTTCTAAATGGCTTACCCCTTATTCTTAAACTGTGGCCCCTGGTTCTGTACTCCCGCAAAATCGGGAACATGTTTCCTGCCTCTAGCGTGGCCAAACCCTTAATAATTTTATATGTTTCAATAAGTTACCCTCTCATCCTTCTAAATTCCAGAGTATACAAGCCCAGCCGCTCCATTCTATCAACATATGACAGTAACGCCATCCTGGGAATTAACCTTGTGAACCTATGCTACACCCCTTCAATAGCAAGAATGTCCTTCCTCAAATTTGCAGACCAAAACTGCACACAATTTTCCAGATATTCCCTTTCAAAATAAAGGAACAACATTAGCTGCTCTCTAGTCCTCCAGGACCTTGCCCATGGCAAGAGAAGACCCAAAGATCTATGTCAAGGTTCTCTCAATTTCATCTCCTGCCTCTGTCAATATCTTGGAATAGATCTCATCAGGCCCTGGGGATTTATCCACGTTTATGCTCTTCATGAACACCAATACCCCCTCCTTCTTAATGCCCCTCCCTATTAGTATTCTCAACACTGATCTCATTGTCCTCCATGTCCTTCTCCTTGATGAAAACAGATGCAAAGTACTAATTTAGTACCATGCAAACATCCTGTTACACCAGCACAAATCCTCTCCTTTATCCTTGAACAGTCCTACCTTCTCCCTAATTACCCTCATGTTTTTAATGCAGGTATGAAAATCCTTGGAATTTTCTTTAATCCGACCCACCAAAACCATTTATGGCCCATCTATTTGCCCGCTTGAGTTTTTGCTTTATATTCCTCAAAGGCTCTCTCTGATATAGCTTGAGCACATTCATTGTCCACTCCCAGTTGATCTGTGAAAGTCGTTCCAGATTTGTGACAATGATTCTTTGTAGAATTCCAACTTGTTGAACTTGCAATAATAAGATCATAAGGTCATAAGTGATAGGAGCAGTATTAGGCCATTCGGCCCATCAAGTCTACTCCGCCATTCCATTGTGGCTGATCTATCTCTCCCTCCTAACTCCATTCTCCTGCCTTCTCCTCATGACCTTTGACACCTGTGATTGCATCACATGGGAGAGCAGATGTTCCCACAACTTTGAATCCCTAATCTACCAATCCACATCAACCTGGGATATGGGAGTAAACAGGGATACTGGGAGGAAATCTAAGCAGTCACAATGAGAACATGAAAACTCCATGCAGGCAGCATTCAAGATGAGATTTAAACATGCATCTTTGGCACTGCGAGGCAGATCTCTAATTTACTACTCTGCGACTGAGTAGATGTTATGAATTGATGTTATACGGATGTAATATATAATACAGATCCAATCTACTTGTGACTGAAGTGGTAGGTATTGAGGTCACTGGCTAAATCTACAGGTGAGTGGGGTTATTGCGAGTGGCTAAACTAATATTGCCTTTTTTTGATTGTTTATTCATTCTTTGCCAGAAGCTCATCTTAATAAGTTTCACATTTAGCTTTCAATATCTCCTTCTTGAAGGTTCAAACGGTGTAGCTTTGATTCTGATTTTTTTTTAAACTACATAGTATTTTTGGTATTAAATTTTCCTGCCAACATTGCTTTTCTTATTAGCCCGCATAATAATAACTTCACAACAATCAGGTTGTTTATTGATTCCAAAGCACTTTGACATTCTGAATACAAGGTAAAGTACCATCTAAACCAGGTTCTTTTCTAACATTGCTCCTTATTTTAATTGTTTAGTGAACCAATGAATCAAGTGGCGTGTTTGCGATGCACTTCTGTTAACGTTGCTGTGGTTTTGCAGAATTTATTAGTGGATATTTTCTTTACAGGCTATTTCAACTTCAGATGGTTTGACATCACATTTATTACATAATGACTCTTCGAAATAAATGGCGACTGGCTTTGTGATACTGTTGTTGTATTAAATATTTATGTAAAGCGCTATCAAGAACACAATAGGCCAAATACTTTACTTGTGTTGTAAATCTCTCAATGGAATCTTGTGAAGAGTAGAAAGATATTGACCTGAAATACTAAGTTTGTTTATTTCTTATAGATGCCCCGTGACCTGCTGAGTATTATCAACATTATCTGTTTTAACATTAATGTGTAGAATGAAGCCATTGTACATCATGCAGGTGCCTCATATTAATTGTAGCGGCAGATTTTCATATCTTTCGGGAAATTAACTGCCTAGTCGCTAAAAAGATGAGCAGGGATAAGGGGAATATCTTCGATATGCATACAAGCTCATTTACAGAGACCTTAAGGGCTTCTTCACTGATAAGTCTTCAAAAACACAGTCGTTTGATTAATAAATGCTTTATTGTTGATAAAAAACAGTAAGATACAGCCTTCTTTACAGTTTCTTCCGACTCGTTGCTGCAATCTTCATCGAAATCCAGCATTACTTCAAACATTAAAAACTCCTCGTGTCTCTGTTACACTTCGCCTGATCTCCTTTATGGCTCGCATGATCTCGCATAGCCCGCATGGTCGAAGGGTTAACCTTCTCCCTGGCTCGCTCCAAACTACACTAAAAACAAAACTTCTGCACAAGCATCTTAGCTCCAAACAAGCCCAAAAACACGTCATAAATCCCACCCACAATATAACGGGCAGTCTAAAATTTAAGGGCACATGCCATCAAATGGCCACTACTGTTAAGAACAATTATTTTTGCAGTAGCTTGTTAAGAAATTAATTGTGATGACATCAATAATCATGAAATAGCGGTATATTTTAGTATATCAATGCAGCATAGAGGGCCTCTGGAATAGATTATTTGAATTCATATAATTCCTCGATCTTCAAAAGTAATTTTCGCATTGACTGGTTCCTTAACTTGACATGAATAACAGGAAAATATTACAAATCCAAGCGATGGATACATAGTTCAATACAGGTGCACAACCTTTTATCCGGAGTTCCGGAAACCGAAAAGCTCCGAAAACCGGACATTTTTTCCAGGATGTCATCTGCACACCAAAGCTCGCGTTTGGCGCCAAACTTGACCCGAAACGACCCACGGTCAACCCAGGTCTTTACTACTGTAGCGGCTGTCTCCTCCCCCGAGACCGGGGAGACACTTAAACATCTGTAAATCATTGCTTAAATGTTAGTCAGTTAGTTTGGAGGGCTTTTATGTGAAGGGGGGGTGAAGGGGGAAACTTTAATTCTTAGTCCCCTACCTGGTCGGAGAGGCGGGGAGCGGGCAATGCCTTACCGGGTTGCCGTGCAGTAAGCTCCGGAGCGCTGTGGCCGCTGACTCCCAACATCGCGGAGCTGGGGCTGCGGGCGTCCAGCCGCGGGCAGCGCCAGTTGTAGCTCCAACCCCGGCAACTCTATCCCTGGCTGCGCGGCACTCCAAATCCAGCGCGGCCTGCAGCCGGAAGCCCACAGCCCCAGCTCCGCGATGTTGTGTGTCGGCGGCCACAGCGCTCCGGTGCTTACTGCACGGCGACCAGGTAAGGCATTGCCCGCTCCCCGCTGGTATCCCAGCGCTGCCACGCCGCCGACTCCCAACATCGCGGAGCTGGGGCTGCTGGCGTCCGGCTGCGGGCGGCTCTGGATTTAGAGCGCCGCGCAGCCAGGGGTAGAGTTGCCGGGGTCGGAGCTAAATCCGAGAAGTGTCTGGTTCCAAGGCTTTCGGATAAAAGGTTGTGCACCTGTACTAATATTGCAAATACAACTGTGGGAAACAGGTTTTCTTTGTTCATCAGATTCGGAAGAACAGTTTGAACACTCATTGCATCATATCGACTTGATTGTATTTTTTCCTTGGAGTACCACAGCAGATGGAGTGGTGCTGACCTGTGACCTTTCGATCCTGCCCTTGGTTTCTCATGGACAAACATAAAGTAAAGCGACTGTGTCTTGATCAAATATTTGAAGGTTGGAAGCTACTCATCACAAATTTGCAATTACCAATTCACAAAAGTAATTTATTTGTTAAAAGTAGAGTTTTTGTGGATCAGTAGTTATTTGGTATGGTTATAACGTTCTTGCATCAAATAAGATAGGTAAAACACAAATAATAACAATAATTACAAATAATTACACAGTAGCCTTTTTAAATTCAAATAGTTTGAAATGAAGGTTCATTTGCCACAGTGGGCAAATACATCGTTGAACAATCAAATATCTCCAATATCATTTAGAAATGCTTATCTGTCTCAAACTCGTGAAACATCGGTTAACAATGGATCTAGATAATTTCTGTCAATAGAGGAGTAATCTTTCAAAAATAAAGGTTTTATAAATCTATATTACTAAAAGTAAGATCTTGACCGCTTTTGACTCACTGCGATGTGATTTCCGAGAGAACGCCGCCACTTACGGCCGTCATTTTTGGCCACCTCGCCGGACTGGACCAAAGGATTTATCCCATCAATGGAAAATCAGAGAGATATAAATGTTTTTTTTTTAATTGCCATTCTCTGCTGCCCCTGCTGGTGGGAGGGGGAAGGGACAATCAACCCCGGAAATGGTGTGCCTCACTCAGTCTCTGCAAGATGGACGAAGCGAGAGGGTCATGTCTCTATGAGCTCTGAATAACATGTCTACTCAACTGTGAGTGCCCTTAATGTGGTTTGAAAATGAAAATATGGTTGGTTTGACGTAAAAAGGCACTGCAAATGGTTGTTTGGGGGGTTTGGGTTGAAGTAAAAAGGCACTGCAAATGGTTGTTTGGGGGGTTTGGGTTGAAGTAAAAAGGCACTGTAAATGGTTGTTTGGGGGGTTTCGCTTAGAAACATAGAAAATAGGTGCAGGAGTAGGCCACTTGGCCCTTCGAGCCAGCACCGCCATTCATTGCGATCATGGCTGATCGTCCCCTATCAATAACCCGTGCCTGCCTTCTCCCCATATCCCTTGACCCCACTAGCCCCTCTATCTAACTCTCTTAAATCCATTGAGTGATTTAGCCTCCACTGCCCTCTGTGGCAGGGAATTCCATAAATTCACTACTCTCTGGGTGAAAAAGTTTTTCGCACCTCAGACTTAAATGACCTCCACTTTATTCTAAAACTGTGGCCCCTGGTTCTGGACTCACCCAACATGGGGAATATCTTTCCTGCATCTAGCTTGTCCAGTCGTTTTATAATTTTATATGTTTCTATAAGATCCCCCTCATCCTTCTAAACTCCAGTGAATACAAGCGTAGTCTTTTCAATCTTTCCTCATATGACAGTCCTGCCATCCCAGGGATCAATCTCATGAACGTACGCTGCACTGCCTGAATCACAAGGATGTCCTTCCTCAAATTAGGAGACCAAAACTGTACACAATACTCTAGATGTGGTTTTACCAGAGCCCTAATACAACTGCAGAAAACCTCTCTCCTCCTATACTGAAATCCTCTTGTTATGAAGGCCAACATTCCATTAGCTTTCTTCACTGCGTGCTGTACCTGTAAGCCAACTTTCAGTGACTGGTGTACATGAACGCCCAGGTCTCGCTGCACCTCCCCCTTACCTAACCGAACCCCATTGAGATAATAATCTGCCCCCTTGTTTTTGCTGCCAATGAGGATAACCTCACATTTATCTATATTATACTGCATCTGCCAAGCATCTGCCCACTCACTCAACCTGTCCAGCAACCTCCTAACATCCTCTTCACAGTTCACACTGCCACCCAGCTTTGTGTCATCAGCAAACTTCAAGTCAAGTCAAGTCAAGTCAAGTCAAGTTTATTTGTCACATACACATACGAGATGTGCAGTGAAATGAAAGTGGCAATGCTCGCGGACTTTTGTGCAAAAGACAAACAACAAAACAACCAAACAAATTATAAACACAATCATAACACACATATTCTTATTCATAATAAATAATGGAAGGAAAAACGTTCTGTAGAGTTAGTCCCTGGTGAGATAGGCGTTTACAATCCGAATTGCCTCTGGGAAGAACCTCCTTCTCAACCTCTCCATTCTCACCGCATGGCAACGGAGGCATTTGCCTGACCGTAGCAGCTGGAACAGTCCGTTGCAGGGGTGGAAGAGGTCTCCCATGATTTTGTTTGCTCTGGAGTTGCACCTCCTGTTGTATAGTTCTTGCAGGGGGGGTGAGTGAAGTTCCCATAGTGCGTTCGGCCGAACGCACTACTCTCTGCAGAGCCTTCTTGTCCTTGGCAGAGCAATTCCCAAACCAGATGGTAATGTTCCCGGACAAGATGCTTTCCACCGCCGCTGCGTAGAAGCACTGGAGGATCCTCGGAGACACTCTGAATTTCCTCAATTGCCTGAGGTGGTAAAGGCGTTGCCTTACCTTACTCACGAGTGCTGAGGCGTGTGATGCCCATGTCATATCCTCAGAGATGTGGACTCCCAGATATTTAAAACAGTTCACCCTATCCACAGGATCCCCATTTATCCTCAATGGAGTGTACGTCCTCGGATGATGTGCCCTCCTAAAGTCCATGATCAGCTCCTTCGTATTTTGATGTACAAGAGGAGGCTGCTATCCTGGCACCAGAGTGCTAGATCAGCCACCTCCTCCCGGTAGGCCTTCTCATCGTTGTCTGAGATCAGGCCCACCACCACAGTGTCATCAGCAAACTTAATTATTGAATTGGAGCTGAACCTAGCCACACAGTCATGTGTGTACAGGGAGTACAATAGGGGGCTGAGGACGCAACCCTGGGGCGATCCTGTGCTCAGGGTGAGGGACTCCGATGTAAAATTGGTCCATTGGAGAGACAGAGTGGACAGCTATCTGCAGAGCCAAAAGAGATGGGGAGATATTGAACAATTTTTTTTCTTCGGTATTCACCAAGGAGAAGGATATTGAATTATGTGAGGTAAGGGAAACTAGTAGAGTAGCTATGGATACTATGAGGTTCAAAGTAAAAGAAGTACTGACACTTTTGAAAAATATAAAAGTGGATAAGTCTCCAGGTCCTGACAGGATATTCCCTAGGACATTGAGGGAAGTTAGTGTAGAAATAGCCGGGGCTATGACAGAAATATTTCAAATGTCATTAGAAACAGGGATAGTCCCCGAGGATTGGCGTACTGCGCATGTTGTTCCATTGTTTAAAAAGGGTTCTAAGAGTAAACCTAGCAATTATAGACCTGTTAGTTTGACTTCAGTGGTGGGCAAATTAATGGAAAGGATACTTAGAGATAATATATATAAGCATCTAGATAAACAGGGTCTGATTAGGAACAGTCAACATGGATTTGTGCCTGGAAGGTCACGTTTGACTAATCTTCTTGAATTTTTTGAAGAGGTTACTAGGGAAATTGACGAGGGTAAAGCAGTGGATGTTGTCTATATGGACTTTAGTAAGGCCTTTGACAAGGTTCCTCATGGAAGGTTGGTTAAGAAAGTTCAACTGTTGGGTATAAATGCAGGAATAGCAAGATGGATTCAACAGTGGCTGAATGGGAGAAGCCAGAGGGTAATGGTGGATGGCTGTTTATCGGGTTGGAGGCAGGTGACTAGTGGGGTGCCTCAGGGATCTGTGTTGGGTCCTTTGTTGTTTGTCATGTACATCAATGATCTGGATGAAGGTGTGGTAAATTGGATTAGTAAGTATGCAGATGATACCAAGATAGGGGGTGTTGTGGATAATGAAGAGGATTTCCAAAGTCTACAGAGTGATTTAGGCAATTTGGAAAAATGGGCTGAAAGATGGCAGATGGAGTTTAATGCTGATAAATGTGAGGTGCTACACCTTGGCAGGACAAATCAAAATAGGACGTACATGGTAAATGGTAGGGAATTGAAGAATACAGTTGAACAGAGGGATCTGGGTATAACCGTGCATAGTTCCTTGAAGGTGGAATCTCATATAGATAGGGTGGTAAAGAAAGCTTTTGGTATGCTAGCCTTTATAAATCAGAGCATTGAGTATAGAAGCTGGGATGTAATGTTAAAATTGTACAAGGCATTGGTGAGACCAAATCTGGAGTATGGTGTACAATTTTAGTCGCCCAATTATAGGAAGGATGTCAACAAAATAGAGAGAGTACAGAGGAGATTTACTAGAATGTTGCCTGGATTTCAACAACTAAGTTACAGAGATAGGTTGAATAAGTTAGGTCTTTATTCTCTGGAGCGCAGAAGGTTAAGGGGGGACCTGATAGAGGTCTTTGCAATGATGAGAGGGATAGACAGAGTTGATGTGGACAAGCTTTTCCCTTTGAGAATAGGGAAGATTCAAACAAGAGGACATGACTTCAGAATTAAGGGACAGAAGTTTAGGGGTAATATGAGGGGGAACTTCTTTATTCAGAGAGTGGTAGCGGTGTGGAATGAGCTTCCAGTGGAAGTGGTGGAGGCAGGTTCATTGGTATAATTTAAAAATAAATTGGATAGGCATATGGATGAGAAGGGAATGGAGGGTTATGGTATGAGTGCAGGCAGGTGGGACTAAGGGGAAAAAAAATTTGTTCGGCACGGACTTGTAGGGCCGAGATGGCCTGTTTCCGTGCTGTAATTGTTATATGGTTATATATGGTTATATTCCCTCCCATCTTGACTACCTGGGGCCTGGCGGTGAGAAAGTCCAGGACCCAGGCACACAGGGAGGTGTTGAGCCCCAATTCCATTAGCTTCCCGGCCAGTCTGGTGGGGACTATCGTGTTGAAGGCTGAACTGTAGTCTATGAACAGCATCCTCACATAGCCCCCCTTCTGGTTGTCCAGATGGGAGAGAGCGTGTGCAAGACCTGGGAGACCGCATCGTCCGTGGACCTGTTCGGACGGTATGCGAACTGCAACGGGTCCATGTTCCGAGGGAGGAAGGCGCAGATGTGATTCTTCACCAGCCTCTCAAAGCATTTCATGACTACCGAGGTAAGGGCCACCGGACGGTAGTCATTCAGACAGGCTGGGGAGGCATTTTTTGGTACCGGTACAATGATGGATTTTTTGAAGCAGGCAGGGATCACGGACTTGTCCAGGGAGAGGTTGAATAATGTAGTGAGCACTGGAGCTAGCTGCGTAGCACAGGACTTGAGTACTCGCCCCGAGATGCCATCGGGGCCTGCAGCTTTTCTCGTGTTCACCCGTGTCAGTGCCCTCCTCACGTCGTGCTCAGACAGCGAGAATGTGTGCACATTCCTCCCTTCAGCTTCGGTAGCCAGCCCGCTGGCGGTATTGTCGATAGTCGGCAGACCTGGAGTGGTGTTGCCCCTCTCAAAACGAGCGTAAAAGGAGTTCAGGTTGTCAGCTAGGGAGGTGCTTGCTAGTGTTGCTCCTAATTCCCTCTTCCAAATCATTAATATATATGGTAAACAGTTGCGGCCCCAACACCGAGCCTTGCAGCACTCCACTCACCAGTGCCTGCCATTCTGAAAAGGACCCGTTCACTCCTACTCTTTGCTTCCGGTCTGCCAACCAAATTTTTATCCATGTTAACACCCTACCCCCAATACCATGCGCTCTAATTTTAGTCACCAGTCTCCCATGCAGGACCTTATCAAAGGCTTTCTGAAAGTCCACAGACACCCCTTCATCCATTTTACTTGTCACATCCTCAAAAAATTCCAGAAGATTAGTCAAGCACGATTTCCCTTTCATAAATCCATGTTGACTTGGACTAATCCTTTTACTGCTATCCAAATGCCCCATTATTACCTCTTTAATAATTGACTCCAGCATCTTTCCCACCACCGAAGTCAGGCTAACTGGCCTGTAATTCCCCGTTTTCTCTCTCGCTCCTTTCTTGAAAAGTGGGATAGCATTAGCTATCCTCCAATCCACAGGAACTGTCCCTGAATCTATTGAACATTGGAAAATGATCACCAATGCGTCCACTATTGCTAGAGCCACTTCCCTGAAGACCCTGGTATGCAGACCATCCGGCCCAACTTGAAGTGGTAGGAAACTGAACCTGAATTTGGTGACCTTGCACCCTGCTTGAAGTGGTATGAAACTACACTTGAATTTGGTGGTCTTGCACCCTGCTCGAAGAGGTAAGAAACTGTACTTGAATTTGGTGGCCTTATACCCTGCTTGAAATGGAATTTCAAGGAATAGCCGTCAGTGAACTGCCAGCCCACCAGCCGTAAGGGAGCTGCCAGCACATCAGGCTTGAGGGACTAAGCTGCCACCCCAAGAATCCATTTGGCCCACAATGTCCATACTAGCCCTCTGGAGACCAGTAGTCCCTGCAGCCAACAACACCCATAACCAACGCTCCAGAAATCACCCCCTCCCCCCCACTGGCCACCAATATTGGAATTGGTGGAGAGGTGGAATATTACGCCAGGGGACCAGCCCTCCCTTGTATAGTCTAGTATAATTATAAATCCAAGTTCACAAACAGCTCCATTCACTGATGAATGTGACTCTTACCATACTGCAAACAGACAACAGCAGAAACATAGAAACATAGAAACATAGAAATTAGGTGCAGGAGTAGGCCATTCGGCCCTTCGAGCCTGCACCGCCATTCAATATGATCATGGCTGATCATCCAACTCAGTATCCCGTACCTGCCTTCTCTCCATACCCTCTGATCCCCTTGGCCACAAGGGCCACATCTAACTCCCTCTTAAATATAGCCAATGACTGGCCTCAACTACCCTCTGTGGCAGAGAGTTCCAGAGATTCACCACTCTCTGTGTGAAAAAAGTTCTCCTCATCTCGGTTCTAAAGGATTTCCCCCTTATCCTTAAGCTGTGACCCCTTGTCCTGGACTTCCCTAACATCGGGAACAATCTTCCTGCATCTAGCCTGTCCAACCCCTTAAGAAGTCGGGATTGAACCTGAGACGCTGGATCAACTGCACTATTTGCTGCATTACTGTGCTGCCCTTGATCTTGACACTGAACATGATATAAAGTTGTCATTCGAAAAAAATAATTCTTGCTTGTACAGAAATGTTAGTATGCTTTTGGTCATCAGCATACTTTGTATTTTAATTTCAAATGTTTTCAGTATCATCCTTGAGAAATGTCTTTGAACATCTGGCAAAGTTAACGGTGCTCTTTATACATATTATTGTTGCCTTCATGCTTTTGTTGTGGTCTAGTATCTCCAACTGTTATTTTAACATTAAGATTAGCACATTTGTACCACAATGTTCTGCATTTACTGTGTAGTTTGAGTTTGATATATTTGCATACATCTTTTGTCAGTTCAGATTGTCACCTGGAGTTTTAGCACAGGGATAATAATCAGAGGCCTTTGTCTATTTAGTTGTTGCACCAAACATGTCCTCTCCGGAGGAAGAATCTTCAGAAGCTGCAGTTCTAATCTTTGGACAACAGAGAGATCAGCAAATAACTCCATCATTGTTTTGATTCTAGCTTGTTGGAACCAGACATTAATGTCATTTACTACAGTGCCTCCGTGATTAGATTTAATGGAATGCTTCAACAAAATGAGTGGCAATGTTCTACAATTTAATTTAAATTTAATTCTCTGCCATTGCATTAAATCAGAGGCTCTCTTCAAAATATCTGCTGCAGCAGGGAGCACAATGAATCTTGTACAATTAAAGTCTATTTTGAAGAAATCTACTTTCTTGATATTAATATATCATTTAGACACAATTTTGTCCTTTGTTCCTGCAGATTGATTTTACTGACCGATCAATGCAAAACATAGTGGGGCTCCATTAAATGTTCTCTCAAAATTGAAATCATTTTTATTCCAACAAATTTGGGAATAATTCCTATTGAACACATATAAACAAAGAAACATAGAAAATAGGTGCAGGAGTAGGCCATTCGGCCCTTCGAGCCTGCACCGCCATTCAATATGATCATGGCTGATCATCCAACTCATTATTCTGTACCTGCCTTCTCTCCATACCCTCTGATCCCTTTAGCCACAAGGGCCACATCTAACTCCCTCTTAAATATAGCCAATGAACTGGCCTCAACTACCTTCTGTGGCAGATAATTCCACAGATACTGTACATGGATAGGGAATAGAGTTTGGAATGGAGTGTGTTTGATATCTGAAACACTCTTTGAGAAGAGATGATGGAGTCAGATACAAACACTACATTTGTGAGATTTAGACGGGTAAATCTCTAAATTATTTTTCTATTTACTCCTTAAATAGACAAGGAACAGGATACAGACATAATGCAGGCAAATGGAATTTGCGTAGGTGGTGAAGATGGGTTAACGAGGACGTGTGGGCCAAAGAGCCTATATCTATACAGTACAAACCTTTCTCTGTCCCTCTTGACATTCTGCATTCTCAAAAGCTGATGTCAGTAAATAATTGGTTTAGAAAACATTTAAAATACTTCCATGTTCTTCGTTGCACGACTAAAGCAATATTTTACTATAACGGTGAAGATCCGTGACATTGTTTCATGCCAATAAATTAGTCTTTAGTTTTGGGGATAACAGTGATAGCAAAGGTTAAGTTCTTTTCCTCACTTTGACTCAAGGCCATTGTTGCAGCAGCTACATCAGCACCAGCTGAAGCCAACCAGGTTAATTCAGAGGAGACAAGAAGTGCTCTCAGAAACACATGCCCAATGTCCAATTTACCACCTACCTGTGACTAATAGGATTCTCGCCAGATTTTAAATTCATGGCAAATGACTCCCAGGAGGTTGTGAAGATACCGGGCGATGGTGACTGAGCTTGCGGCCAGGTCCTGGGTCGAAGGAGGCCACGGCCGGAGCCTGTGTCGATGGAGCCCACGGACGGAACCTGTGGAGCGGTCAGGAATGGACTTGGCGGCGGTCGTCGAAGAGTTTGGTGCAGTGATCGACAAGGAAGTCATTGCAGCAGTCATCGAGGGCGCTGGCGGTCGAGGATGGGCCACGCGGGCGATGCGCTGCCAAGAACAAAGGAGAACACGTCGGAGGGGGACTTCTTTATGAAGCGACTCTTTGCATACCTCTGGTATGCAAAACAAAGAATTTTGCTGTGACTTGTCACATGACAATAAAGCATGCATTCATTCATTAATTCATTCATGCAGTTGAATTTTTCAACATATCATTTCATTCATGATATGTGTTGTATCCGAGCTCTGAGCAGAGAAACTCCCACTAATGCTCAAGTGATTGCTTCAGATCATCAATAGGTACTTGAGGTTAGTGGCTCAGCAGAGCAGTTTTGTGGTTTTGTCCCACCGGAATTAAGTATGCTTAAGAAGATCTTAAGAAGAGCTTAGGAAGGCAAATACAATGTTAGCATTTATTTCGAGAGAGCTATAATACAAATCAGGGATGTAATGCTGAGGCTTTAGAAGGCACTGGTCAGAATGCATTTGGAGTATTGTGAGCAGTTTCGGGCCCCATATCTGAGGAAGGATGTGCTGGCATTGGAGAGGGTCCAGGGGGGGTTTACGAGAATGATCCCAGGAATGACTGGGTTAACATATGATGAGCGTTTGAAGGCACTGGGCCTTTAATCACTGGAGTTTATAAGGATGATGGGGACCTTATTGAAACTTACCGAATAGTGAAAGAGCTGGATAGAGTGAATGCAGAGTGGAGGAGGAATTTCTTTAGTCAGAGGGTGGTAAAACTGTGGAATTCATTACTACAGGCGGCTGTGGAGGCCAAGTCAATTGATAATTTTAAGGTGAAGATTGACATTAATGATTAGTATGGGTGTCGGGGGTTATGGGGTGAAGGCAGGAGAATGGGGTTGAGAGAGATAGATTAGCCATGATTGAATGGCAGAGTAGACTTGATGGGCCGAATGGCCTCATCCTGTTCCTAGAACCCAGGAACTTATGAAGCTTCTTGAACCATGCAGGTTTTGTCATGAGTCATACAGCACAGCCCACCAACTCTACGCCAAACCTATTGCCCATCTACACAACAGGAGATACCTGACTATTGCCTAGATTGGAGGACTGCTTACGAGGAGAAATTGGATAGCCAATGTTTGTTTTTCTTGAAGGAGGCTGAGTGATAACCTGACAGAAATGTACAAGACTATGAGAAACGTAACTAAGATAGATTGTCAAAATCGTTCTCACATGATGGAGGTATCAAAAACAAGTGTGCATAGGTTTAAAGTGAGACAAAGGAGTTTTGAAGGAGATCCAAGAGGTAAATTGTCTTACATAGATAGCGGATGATATCTGAAACGCATTGGCGGAGGAGATGGTGGAATCTGATACAAGCACTGTATTTACGAGGCAGGCATTTAAATAGGCAAATAATAAAAGAGTACAGATGAGATGTAAATGAGCAGAGGGATTGGCATCGGCGTTATGAGCCAAAGAGCCTATTGTGTGACAATTCTAAGACTTTAGAACAGTCCTGAGGCATTGTGTAAGCATGGTAGTTACTGCTGTACAGTGCATCTGAAAAGAACTGCAAGTAATAGGTATGTTACAATACTTACCTTCAGCGGTGCTGCAGTTCTGCCACTGGCCGTGTGTGCGATTTTTGGCGCCTTTGAGGGGAGGGGAGGGGGAGGGGGGGGGGGGCGGGGTTAAAACGTATTTTTTCCCTACCTTGTCCTGGATTATATATTGTTGGAGTGCAAGCTTTTGCTGAAGAATTGTTCTGACGGCCGTTCTGTGTATTTTTTTTTTTTTTTTTAATCGCCTGACAAGTTCAGAGCTGGAGTAATTTTAAAATCAGCTTCTAAAGCCGACAACGGGGATGGATTTCAGGTACGGGACAGGTAAAAGAAAGCATTTTATTTTATGTATAAAAGTGGTCCTTAAGATGCCTTTAATTCACATTTTATGTTGCGAAACGGTGATTTTTTCCCCATACAAACCGGCATAATTTATCCTGCCGATATGGGGGTCTAAATCACCGCAAACCACAACGTTCCAAATGATCGCGTTCCAGAAAAACTCACTCGCAAGATGATTTAAATGGCCATTAATTTACAGGTATTAAACATTATATTCCTTCCATTTGGCCTATAAATCCATGACAATGAGATTTAAAAATTATGTTATATTGTGATTTCTTGTGTGAATGTTATTTGGACACTTGGGCTATTTAAAAATGTTAATCTATTCTTAAGAAATTGATAGATGTTTAGATCTAGTAATTGAATTTTGTAATTAGCTACAAATGGGTAACTAACTAATTATATGCTTTAATTTCAAGTCATTTAAGTAAGATTGTTTCGTATTTGTTTCAGAATGCTCCAATCCATAATGACTGAAAATTTATTTCAGTTCTCTTAATTTTTAAGGAAGTTATGGGGTTTTGACTGTCCTCGATCACAGCTTTTGAGTTAAGTCAATGGAAAAGCAATAGGGAACAAGATGGTAATTTCTGAGTATGAAAATTGCCATAACTTTTATAATACTTAAAGATATGAAAGTGAATTAGATGTCAAATTAAACTTATTTTTATGTTTTATCTGATGGGATAAATTACAGACGATTTTTAAAATCTCAAAATTTTGTAACATTGCTACAAGTAATGCTTCTCGAACATGTTGTAGGCAAGTCGGGCTGAAGGGCCTGTTTCCCTCTGACTCTATAATGGATTTGTTTACAAATGTGAATTTTTACCTTGCTTTACAATTAGTACATGACAATTGTTTTTGTTTAAATAACAACAGTGGCCACATTCTGAAAAACACTGATGAGAAATGTTTGCTTGTTGAGTGATAAAGTCGAGTCTTTTCTTTCTTTCCATTTTAATGCTATTATAAACTGTAGTACATAGAAAGGGTGAATAATGAGAGTTGCCTTGTAATGATGCGTGCATAGAATTGTTTGATTGTCGTGGAATTAAAAAATAAAATGCACTCTTTTGACAATTGATATTGATTACCTGTTTCCCTAGATTTACAAACACATTCCAGCGTAGACTTGTTTGATTAATGAATTAAGATTGGGGCACTTTTAGATTTACTATGGATTTTGCATAGGTTGTACAATGTACTTTGGCTTACACTGTTATGGTCTGGTTTCAGAGTAAATTGAGAATCTATTGTATTATTGTTCATATGTGGTCACCTCTGTCGGAAGGATGTAGTTTTGCTGGAGAGAATGCAGAGCAGATTCACCAGGAAGATATCTGGTTGTGGGGAAAGATTAGATGGAATCAACATGTTTTCTATGGTGCGAATGAGCCTGAGGGGATAACTTAAAGTAAAAATAATAAGAGATGTGGATAGGGCATAAGGTCAGAATCTTTTTCCAAAGGGAAGGGTATATTCTAAAAAGAGGGCACATATATGAGAAGAGTTTGAAGAGGAATTTGAGGGGAGGATTTTCACATAGTGAGTAATTAATACCTGGAACTTGTTGCCAAATGAATCACTTTGTTAAAGAGACATTTAAAAAGGCACTTAAATTAACTACAGACTTGGCAAATGGATTAATGTAGAAAAAGTCAGCATGAATGTTGCCTGATCTTTTGGCATTTCACACAGCTCTGGCAATAAATTTCACAACTTTTTTCTTTTTTTTTCTCTCTCAATAACTTCCCAATCTGGTTATTGACCAGATGGCCATAATAGTTCATGGCATTTCTGATCCCATGTTATCGGGGATATTCCCTTTGTTCTAGCTATTGCTCCCATCCCACACCCCCCCCCCCCCCCCCCCCCCCACCCCCCCAGCAACTTCAAATTAACCTGTTTCCTCTATTTTCTTGTTCTTTATAATGAGTCTTTGACCTGAAACATTATTTTCTTGTCCATAGTACATGCTGACTTGCTGAGTGTTTGCTTCTTAATTTCATATTTCCACCATCTTGAGATTATTTTAAATTCTTCATTGATTGAGTTGTCGTGTCTGCTTTGCCTGTTTGGCTGCCTGGAATTTGTACTTTGTAGATGAATAAAATGCTGGCCTTGAAAATTGTCCCAAAAGAAGACAGCCGCACCAAATTGGTCCACCAATCCAATTTTTAAGCTCAGCGTGCTTGTTGCTACCTTAGGAATAGTCAAGCAATGGTGATGAGGGAAGAGGCATGGATATCTCAATGCTGGCAAAACTTTGCAGAGATCCAGGGATGAAGGTTGCTGGTCATTTGTGATCAGGTGTGTTGTAACTTACCAGAACCATACAGTCCAACGCTGTTGATATAACAGTTCTTCTTCAACACAAGCAAAAATACTTGTAGGGCCGAGATGGCCTGTTTCCGTGCTGTAATTGTTATATACAGGGGAGAGTTGATGGTAGAACTTCCCAATCCAAAATACATTGAGTACCTTTTTGGTAGGAGGTTATTAGCAGGTGATGCAATACATTTTCAATGGAGTAATAGACTCAAAGAGTCATTGAGTCTTGATGGCCTATCTACACTAGTCCCACCTGCCAGCGGTTAGCCCATATCTTTCCTTATCCATGCACCTGTCCAAATATATTTTAAATGTTGTGATAGTACTGACCTCAACTACCTCCTCTGGCAGTCTGATTAATATACCACCACCCTTTGTGTGAAAAAGTTATTTCCTCTGGTTCTTGATTCCCCTACTCTGGGTAAAAGACTGTGTGCTTTTACCCTATCGATGAAGATGATGGTGATATTTGATTGTCACTTGTACCTAGGTGCAGTGAAATTCTTTGTTTATGCATACAAAGTACATGAAAGCCACCACAAAGTCACCCTTTGCCACCTGTCCACCTCGGCCCCACTCGCTCCGACTTTGCGGCTCGGCCGGACTCGCTATTAATTACCCTCATGATATTTTAGTTTAGAGATACACCATTGAAACAGGCCCTTCGGCCCACCGGGTCCGCACCGTCAGCAATGCCCGTACAATAATACTATTCTACACCCACTAGGGACAGTTTTTCCATTTACCAAGCCAATTAACCTACACGTCTTTGGAGTGTGGGAGGAAACCGAAGATCTCGGAAAAAACCCACGCAGGTCACGGGGAGAGCGTACAAGCTCCGTACAGACAGCACCCGTAGTCGGGATCGAACTCGGGTCTCCGGCACTGTATTCACTGTTAGGCAGCAACTCTATCATTGCGCCACCGTGAATGTGATTTTATACACCTCTACAAGATCACCCCTCATCCTCCTCCGCTCCAACGAATAAAGCCAGTTCAACCTCTCCCGAGAGTTCAAGCTCTCAGGACCTGGCAATATCCTCATAAATCTTCTCTACAGACCTTCCAGCTTAAAAACATCTTTCCTATAACGGGATGAAAAGATGAACACAGTACTCCAAGTGTGGGTCCAGCAATATCTTGTACAACTGTTACACAATATCTCAACTTGTATACTTAATGTATAGCTTCAATATTTTTGTGAACATTGAATTTTACCTTTACAGTGAGTACATTATGACAATACTCGCAGCCATATTTGTAGTGACATGGTACTTCACATCTATATTCTCAAAGATTCTGAGGACAAACCCCAGACATTAAAAAAAACAAACCATATAACCATATAACAATTACAGCATGGAAACATGTCATCTCGACCCTTCTAGTCCGTGCCGAACACGTATTCTCCCCTAGTCCCATATACCTGCGCTCAGACCATAACCCTCCATTCCTTTCCCGTCCATATAACTATCCAATTTATTTTTAAATGATAAAATCGAACCTGCCTCCACCACCTTCACTGGAAGCTCATTCCACACAACCACCACTTTCTGAGTAAAGAAGTTCTCCCTCATGTTACCCCTAAAATAAAGACCTAACTTATTCAACCTTTCTCTGTAACTTAGTTGCTGAAACCCAGGCAACATTCTAGTAAATCTCCTCTGTACTCTCTCTATTTTTTTGACATCCTTCGTATAATTAGGCGACCAAAATTGTACACCATACTCCAGAATTGGCCTCACCAATGCCTTGTACAATTTTAACATTACATCCCAACTTCTATACTCAATGCTCTGATTTATAAAGGCCAGCACACCAAAAGCTTTCTTTACCACCTTATCTACATGAGATTCCACTTTCAGGGGACTGTGCACAGTTATTCCCAGATCCCTCTGTTCACCTGCATTCTTCAATTCCCCACCATTTACCATGTACGTCTTATTTTGATTTGTCCTGCCAAGATGTAGCACCTCACACTTATCAGCATTAAACTCCATCTGCCATCTTTCAGCCCACTCTTCCAACTGGCATAAATCTCTCTGTAGACTTTGAAAATCTACTTCATTATCCACAACCCCACCTATCTTAGTATCATCTGCATACTTACTAATCCAATTTACCACACCATCATCCAGATCATTGATGTACATGACAAATAACAGTGGACCCAACACAGATCCCTGTGGCACCCCACTAGTCACTGGCCTCCAACCTGACAAACAACCATCCACCATTACTCTCTGGCATCTCCCATTCAGCCACTGTTGAATCCATCTTGCTACTCCACCATTAATACCCAACAATTGAACCTTCTTAACCAACCTTCCGTGAGGAACCTTGTCAAAGGCCTTACTGAAGTCCATATATACACCATCCACTGCTTTACCCTCATCAATTTCCCAAGTAACCTCTTCAAAAAAATTCAAGAAGATTAGTCAAACATGACCTTCCAGGCACAAATCCATGTTGACTGTTCCTAATCAGACCCTGTTTATCCAGATGCTTATATATATTATCTCTAAGTATCTTTTCCATTAATTTGCCCACTGGTCAAACTAACAGGTCTATAATTGCTAGGTTACTCTTAGACCCCTTTTTAAACAATGGAACAACATGCGCAGTACGCCAATCCTCCGGCACTATTCCCGTTTCTAATGACATTTGAAATATTTCTGTCATAGCCCCTGCTATTTCTACACTAACTTCCCTCAATGTCCTAGGGAATATCCTGTCCGGACCTGGAGACTTATCCACTTTTATATTTCTCAAAAGTGTCAGTACTTCCTCTTCTTTGAATCTCATAGTTTCCATAGCTACTGTACTTGTTTCCCTTACCTCACATAATTCAATATCCTTGGTGAATACCGAAGAAAAGAAATTGTTCAATATCTCCCCCATCTCTTTTGGCTCTGCAGATAGCTGTCGACTCTGTCTCTCCAATGGACCAATTTTATCCCTCGTTATCCTTTTGCTATTAATATAGCTGTAGAAACCCTTTGGATTTACTTTCACCTTACTTGCCAAAGCAACTTCATATCTTCTTTTAGCTTTTCTAATTTCTTTCTTAAGATTCTTTTTACATTCTTTATACTCAAGCACCTCATTTACTCCATGCTGCCTATAATTATTGTAGATCTCTCTCTTTTTCCGAACCGTGTCCAATTTCCCTTGAAAACCATGGCTCTTTCCAATTTTTACTATTTCCTTTCAACCGAACAGGGACATAAAGATTCTTAAAATTTCACCTTTAAATGTCCTCCATTTCTCTTCCACGTCTTTCCCATAAAACAAACTGTCCCAATTTACTCCTTTTAAATCCTTTCGCATCTCCTCAAAGTTAGCCTTTCTCCAATCAAAAATCTCAACCCTAGGTCCAGTTCTGACCCTCTCCATAATTATATTGAAACTAATAGTATTGTGATCACTGGTCCCGAACTGTTCCCCAATGCATACCTCTGCCACCTGACCCGTCTCATTTCCTAACAGAAGGTCCAGCACTGCCCCTTCTCTAGTAGGTACTTCTATGTATTTCTGCAAAAAACTATCCTGCACACATTTTACAAAATCCAACCCATCCAGCCCATTTACAGAATGTGTTTCCCAGTCTATGTGTGGAAAATTGAAATCTCCCACAATCACTACCTTGTGCTTACTACTAATATCTGCAATCTCCTTACATATTTCCTCTTCCAATTCTCGCTCCCCATTTGGCGGTCTATAATACATCTCTATAAGTGTTGCTACCCCTTTCCCATTTCTCAGTTCCACCCAAATAGCCTCCCTAGATGAGCCCTCTAATCTATCCTGCCAAAGCACTGTTGTAATATCTTCCCAGACAAGCAATGCAACACCTCCACCTCTTGCCCCTCCAATTCTATCACACCTGAAGCAACAAAATCCTGGAATATTTAGTTTCCTATCACAGCCCTCCTGCAACCATGTTTCACTGATCGCCACAACATCATACTTCCAGGTGTCAATCCAGGCTCTAAGTTAATCCACCTTCCGTACAATGCTCCTAGCATTAAAATATACACATTTAAGAAACCCACCCTCTCTTATTCTCTGTTTATTGTCTTTTTCTTCTCTCTCCCCAACATTTTGAGTCGGAGTGCTACTATTCTCTGCCTCCTGCCCTACACACTGACTGCTAGCTTTCCCAATTTGAGTCCCTGCCCCAAACCATACTAGTTTAAAGTCACCCCAGTAGCCTTTGCAAATCTCCCCGCCAGGATATTGGTCCCCCTCGAGTTCAAGTGCAACCCGTCCTTTCTGTACAGGTCGCACCTTCCCCAAAAGAGGTCCCAATGATCCAGAAACTTGAATCCATACCCGCTGCACCAGTTCCTCATCCACTCATTTATCCTCCACCTCGCTCCATTCCTACTCTCACTGTCGCGTGGCACAGGCAGTAATCCTGAGATTGTTACCTTTGCAGTCCTTCTCATTAACTCTCTACCTAACTCCCTAAATTTTTCTTTCAGGACCTCTTCTCTTTTTTTTACCCATGTCGCTGGTACCTATATGTACCACAACCTCAGGCTCCTCTCCCTCCCATTTCAGGATTTCTTGGCCACGTTCAGACACATCCCTGACCCTGGCACCAGGGAGGCAAACTACCATCCGGGTCTCCTGACTGCGTCCACAGAATCGCCTATCCGACCCCCTGACTATAGAGTCCCCTATTACAATTGCCCTCTTCTTTTCCTTACCCTTCTGAGCAACAGGACCTGTCTTTGTGCCAGAGGCCCGGCCGCTGTTGCTGCCCCCAGGTAAGCCGTCTCCCCCACCCTTACTCAAACATGAGTACTTATTTTCAAGGTGTACAGCCACCGGGGTACTCACCAGTCCCTGCCTCTGCCCATTGCCCTTCCTAACTGTGACCCAGTTTTCTGTCTCCCGTGGTCTTGGAGTGACCACCTCCCTGTAACTCCTTTCTATGACATCCTCGCTCTCCCTGAGCAGACAAAGGTCATCGAGTTGCTGCTCCAGGTTCCTAGCACGGTCCCTTAGTAGCACCATCTCGACGCACCTGGAGCAGATGTAGACATCTGGAGAGCACTCAGACTCCATGACCTCCCACATCTGACATCCAGAACAATAAACTGCCCTGGCCCTCATTCTCCCCCTTATCCGAATACAATAAAGCCTTACCCAGGATACATACCAATCAGCTGCTTCCTCTAGTCCGTTCGACCAATCAGAGACTTTCACCAGCCCCCTTGATTTGAAGTGTGATCTGCGAATGGAACGTTGCAGATTTTGGCTCCTTCCTCTGTAACGGCTCCTGGGCCTCTGTTGAAACAAGCCCCGCAATGGGTTTTTGAACTCACCACACGCACGTCGCTCCTCCCTCTGTAATGGCTCCTGGGCCTTAACTCCCAGAATCCTTAACTCCCAGAATCCTTAACCTGAAAGCAGAAATGCAAACCCAGGGTTGCACCCAATCAGCTGCTTCCTCTGGTCCTCTTCTACCAATCAGAGGCTTCCACAAGACTCCTTCTCTGGAAGTGAGATGGAATGTTGCAGATTTGGGTAACTCCTCCTCGCACCAACGGCTCCCCGGGCCTCTGTAGAAGCAAGCCCCGCGCTGTTTTTATACTACAGCTCCAGGTAACTCCTCCTCGCACCAACGGCTCCCCGGGCCTCTGTAGAAGCAAGCCCCGCGCTGTTTTTATACTACAGCTCCAGGTAACTCCTCCTCGCACCAACGGCTCCCCGGGCCTCTGTAGAAGCAAGCCCCGCGCTGTTTTTATACTCACAGCTCCAGGTAACTCCTCCTCGCACCAACGGCACCAACGGTAAAATATGTGCGAGTGGTTCTTTGGATGCACAAACATCCCATGTAAATGATCAACAAACCAAAAATATATGAGATTGTGTTCTATTTGATCATGTCAGATGAGCAGTGGACAAAATAGTAATCTGGAACTTCCCTGAACTCTTTCTGGGGTTGGAGACATGAAGCCACCTTCATCTGTGTCAATGCAGTTCACAATAGCCTGGGTCAAATGCCTAAACATTCAACGACTGTTGAGGACACAAAGTGCTGGAGTAACACATTAGGTCAGGCAGCATCTCTGAAGAATATCGATAGGTGACATTTTGGGTCATGGCCCTTCTTATAGACAATAGATGCAGGAGTAGGTCATTCGGCCCTTTGAGCCAGCACCACCATTCACTGTGACCATGGCTGATCATCCACAATCAGTACCCCATTCCTGCCTTCTCCCCATATCCGCTAACTTTAAGAGCTCTATCGAACTCTCTCTTGAAAGTATCCATAGAATCGGCCTCCACTGCCTTCTGAGGCAGAGAATTTCACAGATTCACAACTCTTTGGGTGAAAAAGTTTTTCCACATCTCTGTTCTAAATGGCCTACCCTTTATTCTTGAACTGTGGCCCCTGGTTCTGCACTCCCCCAACATGGGAACATGTTCCTTGCATCTAGTGCATCCAATCCCTTAACAATCTAATGTTTCAATAAGATATCCTCTCATCCTTCTAAATTTCGGTGTATACAAGCCCAGTTGCTCTGTTCTTTCAACATATGACAGTCCCGCCATCCTGGGAATTAACCTTGTAAACCTTTGCTGCACTCCCTCAATAACAAGAATGTCCTTCCTCAAATTTGGAGACCAAAACTGCACTCAATACTCCAGGTGTGGTCTCACTAGGGCCCTGTACAACTGCAGAAGGACCTCTTTGCTCCTATACTCAACTCCTCTTGTTATGAAGGCCAATATGCCATTAGCTTTCTTCACTGCCTGCTGTACCTGCATGCTTACTTTCAGTGACTGATGAACAAGGACCCCCAAATCTCATTGTACTTCCCCTTTTCCCAACTTGACACCATTCAGATAATAATCTGTCTTCTTGTTTTTGCCAACAAAATGGATAACCTCACATTTATCCAAATTAAACTGCATCTGCCATGCATCTGCCCAATTACCAAACCTGTCCAAGTCACCCTGCATCCTCATAGCATCCTCCTCAAAGTTCACATTGCACCCTGTTTTGTGTCATCTGCAAATTTGCTCATGTTACTTTTAATCCCGTCAGCTACAGTAAATCATTAATGTATATTGTAAATAGCTGCAGTCCCAGCACCGAGCCTTGCGGTACCCCACTAGTGACTGCCTGCCATTCTGAAAGGGACCCGTTAATTCCTACTCTCTTTGTTTCCTGTCTGCCAACCGATTTTCTATCCATGCCAGTACCCTACCTCCAATACCATGTGCTCTAATTTTGCCCACTAATCTCCAATGTGGGATTTTATCAAAGGTTTTTCAGAGGTCCAGGTACACTACATTCACTGGCTCTACTTGTCCATTTTCCTAGTAACATCCTCAAAAAAATTCCAGAAAATTATTTCCCCTTTGTAAATCCATGCTGACTCGGACCAATCCTGTTACTGCTATCCAAATGTGCCGCATCTTTTATAATTGACTGCAGCATCTTCCCCCACCGATGTCAGGCTAGCTGGTCTATAACTCCGTTTTCTCTCTCCCGCCTTTCTTAAAAAGTGGGATAACATTAGCTACCCTCCACTCCACAGGAACTGATCCTGAATCTATAGAACATTGGAAAATGATCACCAATGCAACGGTTTCTTATTGTGAAGCCGTGTCCTCTGGCTCTCGACTCATCGTGTGCAATCATTCTTTCCTCGTCCACTCTGTCTCGGCCATTTGGCTCGTATACCTCTAAACCTTCCCTATTTCATGTACCTGTCAAATGTCTTTTAAATGCTGTTTTAGTATCTGCTCCGCTGGCAGTTCATTCTATATGCCCACTACCCTTTGAATGAAAACGGTGCTCGTCAAGTTTGTATTAAATCTAAATATAGAATGAGCTGATGGGGCTCTGGTACAATTGCATCAGCTGAAAAACATTTGGATGGCAAGAGGCTCAGAGGAACATTGCACAAATGGACACATTTTCAGAAATCAGAGACCCATAAATCCTATCATCTCATACAATCTTATCAAAAAACAAACTGCTGGAGGAATTCAGCAGGTCAGGCAACATCTGTAAAGGGACAGATTGGTCGGGACCTATCTTCAGGCTTTTTTGGTTTTCATGTATTGAACTTGTTAGTTTGTTTTACTATGTTCCCAGTGAGCTGGGCCAAGCCTTCCAGTAGACCTAGTAGGCTGCCGGAGGGTGAGGGGAGCCGCCGGAGGGCGAGGGGGACTGTTGGAGGGTGAGAAGGGCCGCAGGAGTGCTGTCATGTTGCGAGGAAGGCTGTTGGAGATTGAGGGGGTCATCAGAGACAACGAGAGCCACCCGAGACAGAAGCAGGGCTGTCGGAGTGTGAGCAGGGCCATCGGAGAGCGAGGGGAACTGTCGGAGAACGAGGATAGCCACCGAGAACAAATTGGGACCTGGCAGGGTGGTTGCTGCCACTTGCAGAATAAGACTGTTTGGTGAACTTTTGTAAATTTGTCTGCGCCAAAACGTGGTGACACTCGTGTACTGCCCAGGTGAAGTCTGCTACATGTTTTTATCAGGTTGTTTTGCAAAATAAAACATTTCAATAAAGTATCATTGCATCATTGAATTACTTTATTTTGGACTTTGGAGATACAGCACAGATACAGGCCCTTCAGCCCACTGAGTCCACGACGACCAGCGATCACCCCATACACCAATACTATCCTACTCACTAGGGTACACCAACACAATCCTACTCACTAGGGTACACCAACACTATCCTACTCACTAGGGACAAGTTTTACCGAAACAATTAACCTACAAAGCTATACGTCTTTGGCGTGTGGGAGGAAACCAGAGCACCTGCATTCCTTTTCAGTATAGAAAGGTCAGGGGGAGAACGTCCCAGCTCTGCACAGACAGCACCCTTAGTCAGGATCGAACCAGGATCTCTGGTGCTGTAAGGCAGCTGTGCCACGGTGCTGTTGCATTGTTATGCTGCTGCAAGTATGAATTTCATTGTTCCATTTCACTACATTTGACAATTAAATCCACTATGTGATATGGGCATGGTAGCGCTGGGGTGGGAGATTGCAACCTTCACGTGACCCACCCTGTTTCGACTAATGCAATCAACCCGACGTGCACAAACAAGATCAAATAGAACAAGTTGATGTACAACTTTGGGCTGTGCACACCATACGCAAGAGGAAAAAGATGGTAGCACTTGGTGCATGATCCTGTGTCCTGGTTATTTTCCAGTTTTCTATAACCCTTCAGGAAAGGATAAAGGAAGTACATTTTTATGAATAGGGGGTTGGTAATGCCTAATAGTGTAATGAGAAAACATCCATATTATTTTTCGATATAGAAATAGGTCATTTGGCCCTTTGAGCCGGTGTGTGCAAGGCTTTCAAAAGATAATTGCTTCTGCATCTGTCACAAGAAAAAATTGCAAGGCGATTGAAAAAAGGCCAGGGAATGGAACTAGTTGTATTGCTCTTCTAGCGAGCAGGGATGGCTGAAAGCTCTGCTTCTGTGCTATTAGTAGTATCTAATTCTGTAATCTGCTTCCATTCCTTTGACCACGCTACATGCCTGACCTTCACATGACTTCAGATCCAGAGTAATGTGGTTGATTGTTAATCACTCTCTGAAAGGACTATTATGCCAATAAGTTTTGTCAAACGGCTGAGACAAAAACATATTATAGAATAAATCTGGGTTTGGCACAACATTCTGTGAAGTAGGAAAGCCATACCCAGCCCAATTTATCCCACTCTATCCCTTTTACAAATTTCAGAAGACATGGCTGAACTAAAATCAAGTAACAGCCCGACATTGTATTGTATTGTATATCTTTATTGTCATTTTCCTGAGTACTCACATACCCAGAGGAACCAAAAAAACGTTGCTCAACCAGTGTCCATTCAGTGTGCAGTAAAAAATAAATAGAAATAAAAATACATATATCATGAACAAATTAACACTCTACTCTCTACTAAACATCAACAGGCGTTCCGATCAGCAGCGGCACGACAGTGGCTCTGCTGCAGTGTGTCCAGGTTGGTGGTTGGTGCGCGATACTTTGGCAAGAGGCAAAGTCTGTTTATCAGTCTTATAGCCTGCGGGAAGAAGCTGTGGAGCATCCTGCTGGTTTTGCAGCTAATGCTCCTGTACCTCTTCCCAGGATGGAGAATATGTGATGCGATGGGTGGTAGGGGTCTTTGATGATGGAGATGGCTCTGCTGATACATCTCTTCCCGTATATGTCCAGCAGGAAAGGGAGTGGAGCACCAATAATCCTGCTGGCGGTCTTCACAATCCTGTCTAGTTGGTGCCGTTCGTACGCCTTGCAGCTCCTGAACCAGGAAGTGATGCCGTAGGTTAATGTGCTCTCGATTGTCCCCCTATAAAAAGTTCATAGGTGTGTAGTGGGGAGACCTGCTTTACGTAGTCTTCGGAGAGGGTGTAGTCGCTGCTGGGCTCTCTTGACCAGTGCTGTGGTGTTGGTCGTGGACGTCAGGTCATCTGACAGGTGGAGTCCTAGGAACTTCATACTGCTGACCCTTTCCACATCAGCTCCATCGATGTGCAGAGGTGTATGGTGTTGTTTTCCTGCCCTCCTGAAGTCAACCACCATCTCCTTAGTTTTTCCCACGTTGAGAATGTGGTTGTGGGATTTGCACCATCCTGTGAGCAGCTCCACCTCCATCCTGTACGCCGACTCATCATTGTCACTGATGAGACCCACCACTGTTGTGACATAGATTGTGACATAGAATCACACCGCTGTGTCAACATTCATAACCACTGCATATGTAGTTGAAGGATGTTGTATCAGATTAAATATAAGCTAAGGTGCTTAGGCTCTGCAGCTAATGCACTGGGAACAAACAACATTGCCACTGTACTACTGAAGACATCTGTTCCAGAGATAGCTGCCCATCTATTGGTGAAATCGGATGTGTCGGGATTGCAGCTGAGCAAAGGGGACTGCAGAGGCATGAGGGAGAAGCTGGCCAAAGTTGACTGGAAAGAGACCCTAGCACGGATTATGGTGGAACAGCAATGGCAGGAATTTCTGGGAATAATTCAGAAGATGCATGGTCTTTTCATTCCAAAGGGGAAGAAAAATTCTAGGGGGGAGAAAGAGGCAACTGTGGCTAACAAGAAAAGTCAAGGACAGTATAAAACTAAAAGAGAAGGCATATAACATTGCAAAGATTAGCGAGAAGCCAGAAGATTGGGAAGCTTATAAAGAACAACAGAAGGTAACTAAAAAGGCAACACGGGGAGAAAGGATGAAATACAAAGGTAAGCTAGCCAATAATATAAAAGAGGAGAGCAAGAGATTTTCACATATATAAAGAGTAAGATAGAGGCAAGAGTGGACATTGGACCGTTGGAGAATGATGCAGGAGAAGTGATAATGGGGAATAAAGAAATGGCAGAGGGGTTGAATCACTTTTTTGCATCAGTCTTCACAGTGGAAGACACCAGCAACGTGCCTGAAATTCAAGAGAGTCAGGGGGTGGAAGTTAGTGGAATGGCTATGACTAGAGAGAAGGTGTTTGAGAAGCTGAAAGGGCTGGAGGTGGATACGTCATCTGGAGCTGATGGACTGCACCCTAAGGTTCTGAAATAGATGGCTTTAGAGATTGTAAAGGCATTGATAGTGATATTTCAAGAATCACTAGTCAGGTTCCAGATGATTGGGAAATTGCCAATATTACCCTGGATGGAGTTTAATGCTGATAAATGTGAAGTGCTACACCTTGGCAGGACAAATCAAAATAGGACGTACATGGTAAATGGTAGGGAATTGAAGAATACAGTTGAACAGAGGGATCTGGGAATAACCGTGCATAGTTCCGTGAAGGTGGAATCTCATATAGATAGGGTGGTAAAGAAAGCTTTTAGTATGCTAGCCTTTATAAATCAGAGCATTGAGTATAGAAGTTGGGATGTAATGTTAAAATTGTACAAGGCATTGGTGAGACCAATTCTGGAGTATGGTGTACAATTTTGGTCAGAGTTGATGTGGACAAGCTTTTCCCTTTGAGAATAGGGAAGATTCAAACAAAAGGACATGACTTCAGAATTAAGGGACAGAAGTTTAGGGGTAACATGAGGGGGAACTTCTTTACTCAGAGAGTGGTAGCGGTGTGGAATGAGCTTCCAGTGGAAGTGGTGTCGGCAGGTTCATTGGTATCATTTAAAAATAAATTGGATAGGCATATGGATGAGAAGGGAATGGAGGGTTATGGTATGAGTGCAGGCAGGTGGGACTAAGGGAAAAAAGTTGTTCGGCACGGACTTGTAGGGCCGAGATGGCCTGTTTCCGTGCTGTAATTGTTATATGTTATATGGTTATATGGTTACCCTGCAGCACAAGAACGGAGCAAAGTGGGAACTATAGGCCAGTTAGTCTGACTTCAATGGTTGGTAAGATTTTAGAGCCGATTATAAAGTACTAGACTAAGTGGGACCCGTTGGGTCCCAGCATCACACGGGAGGGCTGGTCACCCAACGCAATATTCCACCTCTCCACCAATTCCAATATTGCTGGCCAGTGGGGGGGAAATCACACACACACACATACACACACACACACACACACACACACACACACACGCATGCACACACACACACACTCATTTACACACATACACAGACTCATTCACACACAGACTCATTCACACACAGACACACACACAGACTCATTGACACACGCACAGACTCATTCACGCACACATACACACACACACACACACACACACACACACACACACGCACACGTACACGCACACGCACACATACACATGCACACACACTCACCCAACACTAAAATGCCAAGTAACTTCAGTAACTCTCGCTTCTTGCCACAAAACGGAAATGACGCACTCAGCACCAGCATGCCACTAGTTGCAAATGACGCCATCTTGCAACTAAGCGAAAATCACAGAATGAGCGCCAATTTTGGAATTAAACACAGTCCTGATCTAATAAAATGTTTATTCACACTTTATCGATCCGAAAACTGTTGCAAGCAAGCCCTTTAAAAGCCAAGTCAATTGGACAAAAACACTTTGCAAGCCAACAAAACACATTTGCTGAAAGCTCTTTAAAAAGCCAACAATTGGGCAAACACTTTGCAAACAACAAACACATTTTCTGAAAACCACATCCTGGGTACTCACAGTGTTATTCGCAGCTCAGAGATCCGTGACCCTTTCGCTTCCTCCTTCTGACAGAGACTGAGTGTGCCACGCCACATCCGGGCTGGCAGCGGGGGCAGCAGAGAGAATGGTAAATTTTTTTAAAACATTAATATCTCTCTGATTGTTCATCGATGGGAAAAATCCTCTGGTCCAGTCCGGCGGAGGGGGGCTCCGAGCGAGGTGGGCAAAAATGACGGCCGTAAGTGGCAGCGTTCTCTCGGAAATCACATAGCAGTGAGTCAAAAGCGGTCAAGATCTTACTTTTAGTAATATAAATGAGGTTATGGAGTACTCAGAAGTTCAAGATAAAGTAGGCCAAAGCCAGCATGGCTTTGTGAAGGGGAGGTCTTATCTGACAAATTTGCTGGAATTTGAAGAAGTAAAGGCAAAGGAGAGTCAGTAGATGTTGTATACTAAGATTTTTGGAAAGCCTTTGATAAGATGCCACATAGGATGCTGCTAAGGAAGAAGAGAGCCCATGGTATCAAATGGCAGATACTAGCATGGATAGCAGGTTGGTTGGATGGCAGAAGGCAAAGAATGGCAATAAAGGGGGCTTTTTCTGGTTGGCTGCCAGTGACTAGTGAAGTTCCGCAGGGATCAGTGCTGGGGCCGCTACTCTTTGCAATGTATATTAATTATTTGGATGAGGTGATTGAAGGCTTTGCGGCCAAGTTGGCAGATGATATGAAAATAGGTGGAGGGCAGGTTGTGTAAAAACAGCAGGGACTCTGCAGAAGGACTTGGACAGGTTGGGAAAGTGGGCAGAGAAGTGGCAGATGGAATATATTGTAGCAAAGTGTAGAGTCATGCATTTTAGTAGTAGGAATAAAGATGTAGATTATTTTCTAAATAGGGAGAGAATCCAGAAATCGGAGTTGCAAGGCGACTTGGGAGTGCCAGTGCAGGATTCTCAAAAAGTTAATCCGCAGGCGAATCTGTAGTAAAAGCAAATGTAATGCTAGCATTTATTTTGAGAGGGCTTGTGTACAAAAACAGGGAAGGCCCAATTATAATCATGTATTGTTATCCCGGTGACTGATTAGCATACAACAAAAGCTTTTCACTTTCTCTCGGTACACGTGGCTCCAAAGTCCAATCAACAGATGGTGCAGGGCTAATCTCCACATCTGTTTTTAAATGAACTATTTTTGTTTTCCTTTTCGCTGCGAATCTTCTGATGGAGCTGGTTTGACAACTGATCTGGTGCCTTTTAATGACTCCTGGTAAAATCCTAAAGGGTGAAATCTGTCCTAGTTGTGAGAACTTTCAGAATCAGAATCAGAATCAGATTTTGTTCGCCAAATATGTTTTGCAACATACAAGGAATTTCACTGGCCAGGCCAGTCATACAATTAAAGGCAACAGACTCAAAAACATATTTTAACATGAACATCCTCCACAGTGACTCCTACACATTCCTCACTGTGATGGAAGGCGAAAAAAAGTTCAAGTCCTTCCATATAACCATATAACCATATAACAATTACAGCACGGAAACAGGCCATCTCGGTCCTACAAGTCCGTGCCGAACACTTATTTTCCCCTAGTCCCATCTACCTGCACTCAGACCATAACCCTCCATTCCTTTCCCATCCATATACCTATCCAATTTATTTTTAAATGATAAAATCGAACCTGTCTTCACCACTTCCACTGGAAGCTCATTCCACACAGCTACCACTCTCTGAGTAAAGAAGTTCCCCCTCATGTTACCCCTAAACTTCTGTCCCTTAATTCTGAAGTCATGTCCTCTTGTTTGAATCTTCCCTACTCTCAATGGGAAAAGCTTGTTCACGTCAACTCTGTCTATCCCTCTCATAATTTTAAAGACCTCTATCAAGTCCCCCCTTAACCTTCTGCGCTCCAAAGAATAAAGACCTAACTTATTCAACATTTCTCTGTAACTTAGGTGCTGAAACCCAGGCAACATTCTAGTAAATCTCCTCTGTACTCTCTCTATTTTGTTGACATCCTTCCTATAATATACACTTATCAGCATTAAACACCATCTGCCATCTTTCAGCCCATTCTTCCAAATGACCTAAATCTCTCTGTAGACTATGGAAATCTACTTCATTATCCACAACACCGCCTATCTTAGTATCATCTGCATACTTACTAATCCAATTTACCACACCATCATCCAGATCATTGATGTACATGACAAACAATAGTGGACCCAACACAGATCCCTGTGGCGCCCCACTAGTCACTGGCCTCCAACCTGACAAACAGCCATCCACCATTACTCTCTGGCATCTCCCATTCAGCCACTGTTGAATCCATCTTGCTACTCCTGCATTAATACCCAACAATTGAACCTTCTTAACCAACCTTCTATGAGGAACCTTGTCAAAGGGCTTACTGATGTCCGTATATACAACATCCACTGCTTTACTCTCATCAATTTCCCTAGTAACCTTTTCAAAAAATTCAAGAAGATTAGTCAAACATGACCTTCCAGGCACAAATCCATGTTGACTGTTCCTAATCAGACCCTGTTTATCCAGATGCTTATATATATTATCTCTAAGTATCTTTTCCATTAATTTGCCCACCACTGATGCCAAACTAACAGGTCAATAATTGCTAGCTTTACTCTTAGAACCCTTTTTAAACAATGGAACAACATGCGCAGTACGCCAATCCTCGGGCACTATTCCCGTCTCTAATGGCATTCCTAGGGAATATCCTGTCAGGACCTGGAGACTTATCCACTTTAATATTTTTCAAAAGTGTCAGTACTTCTTTTTCTTTGAATCTCATTGTATCCATAGTTACTCTACTTGTTTCCCTTACCTCACATTACCTTCCCTTACCTCACATTACCTTCCCTTGTGTTCTTCCTTGGTCGGGGGCCTCAAGCTCCTGTTAACGGGATGACCTTGACTCCCGTAGCCGGCAGCGTTCGGACCCTCCGCATCGAGGCATTCAGCTCCTGCATCGGGGGGTTGACAATAAATTTAGTTTTATTGTCTGAGGCAGCCGATAGATCCTATTGCACCTGTTACTGTGAACAACTAAGGACACATTCTTCTACCTAGTAAATAATATTTACATGAATATTTTTATATATAATTCATTAGTATGTTTTTCATTATAAGAGACATCATCATCATCGATTTGATAAAGTATAAATATTATGTCATTGGCCTTCACATCAAAAGTTGTTATAACAATTTATTTTCATAGACGATGAATGAATGATATTCCTAATACTCCACATTTGTAATTTGTACTCCACTGTAATTTTAGTCCCATATCATGAAGGTACATGCCATTTAGTTTACTTAACATTTGCTTGTTGTTTTTCATTTCTATGAAGTCAAATCATTTTATTTTTGCATTTCTGCAGATTTTCTTCCATGTGCTCCATTCTTTAGAGTTTTTTCATCATTAATACTATTTATACATTTGTCAAACTCATTGATGGAGCTAATAACTACATCCATTGAGTTAGATGGAAGTAGCTGCTTTCTGTCAATACAAATGGATCTAGGTGTTCTTGTTATGAGCAGAAAAATAAACTGCTCAGATGGACTAAGCAGCATCTGTGGAGGAAAATGGACAGATGATGTTTTTTGTCGAAACCCTTCTTCAAGAGGGGAGATTGCTGGACGAAAGCAGTGAGGGGAAGGGTTTGGTCAAGAGCAAGTAATGGGTGGATCGAAGTAAAGAGGGGTAAATTGAAATAGATGGGGATGCGAAGGGTAAAAATGATAGGTCGAGAAGACAAAAGGCTGAAAGTAGTGGAATGTGACAAGAAAGGAAAGAGTAAAATGTAGAGCCAGAGAGGGATGGTGGGTAATGAGAACGTGGGAGGGAGGAGCAGAGAGATGTATGATATTATGGTATACCATATAAAAATCTTTCCCAGAAATTTTATTTTCATGTTGTTTTATGTTTTGATAATACAGATGCTTTTGATTTCATTGGTAACTGTATTAGTGTTGTTATAATGTTTAAAAGAGGACAGAGAAGTGAAGAATTATAGTCTTATGTTCTCAAAGTGATTTGGTATTTCTCAATAAAACCATGGAGGTTCTAAAAGTTCAATTAAACTGAAATCGAATGTGTCCCTAAAATGTTAATGTCTTAACAAAAAGAGAATGCTATTAAGACAAAATAAACTGCAGATGCTGGAATCAAAAACACAAAAACAGAACATCGGAATAACTCAGCAAGTCAAGCAGCATCTATGCAGACAAGAGATGTGGCTGATGTTTTGAATGGAGGCCCAGCATTAACACTAAGAGGGAACAAGAAAGATAATTTAATGACTGAGGGCCTATACTCGGTAAGTTTAGAAGGGTGAGGAGAAATCTTGTTGAAACCTACCAAATAATATAAGGCCAAAATAGACAATAGGTGCAGGAGTAGGCCAATCGGCCCTTCAAGCCAGCACCGCCATTCAATATGGTCATGGATGATCATCCACAATCAGTACCCCGTTCCTGCCTTCTCGCCATATCCCCTGACTCCACTATCTTTAAGAGCTCTATCTAACTCTCTCTTGAAAGCATCCAGAGAATTGGCCTCCACTGCCTTCTGAGGCAGAGAATTCCACAGATTCACAACTCTCTGGGTGAAAAAGTGTTTCCTCATCTGCGCTTTAAACGGCCTACCCCAAATTCTTAAACTGTGGCCCCTGGTTCTGGATTCCCCAACATCGGGAACATGTTTCCTGCCTCTAGCGTGTGTAATCCCTTAATAATCTTATATGTTTCAATAATATTCCCTTTCCCCCTTCTAAATTCCAGAGTATACAAGCCCAGACACTCCATTCTATCAACATATGACAGTCCCGCCATCCTGGGAATTAACATGGTGAACCTAAGCTGCACTCCCTCAATAGCAAGAATGTCCTTCCTCAAATTTGGAGACCAAAACTGCACACAATACTCCAAGTGTGGTCTCACTAGGGCCCTGTATAACTGCAGAAGGACCTTGTTGCTCCTATACTCAACTCCTCTTGTTATGAACGTCAACAAGGTGTTTTTAAACTGAATAAGGGGGGTGGGGTGTCAAATGGGATAGTCGAGGATGGAGTTAAAGGGAAAGGGTTTCTTAAATGTGTGAGAGACATAGGGGTGTAAAATGAGAGTAGAAGCAATAGGTAGCAAGGTGAAAAGTAAAAGTGGCAGGCAGACAAATTCAGGGTAAAAATCAAAAAGGGCCACTTTTCAACATAATTGTATAAGGGGTAAGAGTGTTCTAAAAACAAGCCTGACAGCTTTGTGTCTCAATGCAAGGAGCATTCGTACAGGGTCTTGGTGAGACCACACCTGGAGTATTGCGTACAGTTTTGGTCTCCTAATCTAAGGAAAGACATTCTTGCCATAGAGGGAGTACAGAGAAGGTTCACCAGACTGATTCCTGGGATGTCAGGACTTTCATATGAAGAAAGACTGGATAGACTCGGCTTGTACTCACTAGAATTTAGAAGATTGAAGGGGGATCTTATAGAAACTTACAAAATTCTTAAGGGGTTGGACAGGCTAGATGCAGGAAGATTGTTCCCGATGTTGGGGAAGTCCAGAACAAGGGGTCACAGTTTAAGGATAAGGGGGAAATATTTTAGGACTGAGATGAGAAAAAGATTTTTCACACAGAGAGTGGTGAATCTCTGGAATTCTCTCCACAGAAGGTAGTTGAGGCCAGTTCATTGTCTGGGTTGTGTGTTACCTGGGTTGTGTTTTACCTGATTTTGGAAAGTTGAATATTCTTCCAACATTGAGAATAATATTAACATTTATAAAACTACTTAGCATGATTTAAATCAAACAAATAGAGGAATGATTTATATTATCTACGTTCCTGCCAGAAATAGGCAATCAGTTGCGATTAATCCTCATGCTGGTGTTAAATGAATTAATATGAACAAAATGGAATATGTTATGGTTCATTTTTGACAGGTTTGAGCAGCCTTTCTCTTTCGCTAGCTGATATTTGCACAGTATACCTCAGAAATTGAAACACATCATGATAGCTTACAGTGAAAGCAAGTCTACATTCACAATGTCAAATCAATAGTTACAAACATGAGTGCCAAATAAGTGCCAGGCAATGGTGATCAAGGAAATGTCTAACCTTGACTCTCAATGGTATAACTATTTCTGAGTCTTCACCATTACTATCCTAAACAGGGGCCTCGGAATGTTGTTGCTCAACCTCTAAAATCTGGGGGATAATACAGGCCATCCCCAACTCAAAAAGTGGGGGGATATTTGGTTTTGCCCAAAGATCTATAAGAGCAGAGATCTGCTTTATGATGTTTGGTTTTGCAACGCTCACTGTGCGTTTGTTCTGAGATTCTGGATGTCGGAAGTCCTCAGAAGAAGAGAAAAATATGCCTGTGGGCCGGATAATTTTGGGTTATGAAGCATGTCTCGCCAAATAAGTGGAGGGGCTGCAGCCCCCCCGGTTTTGCGGCCCATGCTAACGTATTCATGATTAACAAGAAATGTAATTGGACTAGTAACATAAATGCTGTAGCTGCAAGAGCAGATCAAAGGCAGCAAACCTGACTCCTTAATCCCCTTTCATCATCTAAAAGGCTCGTCAGAAGCAAAGATCCTATAGCTATAAGATCTTTGGTCAGAAGTCTGGTGGAATACTCTCCACATGTCTAGATCCTGCATCTTCTTTTTTTTTTTTTTTTTTTTTTTTTTAAATATTTTTATTTTATTAGAAGTAAGCACAGTCATATGGCACCAAAGTGCCTAATATATATTTTCATAATACATTTTATGTACAACTTCTTTTTTTTTTGTTACATTAAAAAAAGATGAGAATAAGAAAAAGAGGTTAGATAGTAAAGGATAGAAAAATGTGAAATATATAGTGTGTGAAGAAAGAAAACGAGTAAATGAAGAAAGTTGAGAGAGAAAATAGTGAAAAGAAAAGGAGATCATTATTTATAGTCTTGACCAACCCTCGTCCAGTCCTGAAACAGTTATTTTTTACAATTGTGTTTGCACCATATGATTCCAAAAAAACGACGAATGGAGACCAACTCGTTATGAATTGGTCTGATTTATCCATTAGGAGGAATCGCATTTCCTCAAGATGAGCGGTGTCCAACATACTTGCAATCCACATTTTAAGCGTTGGTATTGATGTACCCTTCCAAAATTTAAGTATTAATTTTTTTGCTATTATTAAACCATAATTAAGGAATAGATTTTGAGATGTGTTCAATTCATTCCCATCTTCCATTACACCAAATATAATCATTTCAGTATTAGGTTCCATTCTTGTCTTGAATAATTTTGTAAGTATTTCAAAAATATCATTCCAAAATCTATAAAGTTTTATGCAGGAAACTAAGGAGTGTGTTATAGTTGCCTTTTGGGCTAGACATTTATCACAAGTGGCGGATATATTTGGATAAAATTTGTTCAATCTTGTTTTTGAATAATATAATCTATGTACAATTTTAAATTGTATTAGATTATGTCTTACATTAATTGAACATTTGTGAATATATATCAGGTATTTTTCCCATTTAACCTTCGTAATTTTTATCATTAATTCCCGTTCCCACTCTTCTCTAAGTACCTCTGTCGATGGTAGGTCTATATTTAGAATACTATTATATAAATAGGATATTAATTTTTGTGAGTCAGCTTCAATATTCATTGCTTCTTCCAATAAGTCAGGAGTTACTTTTTGATATCCTTGTATATATTTTTTCACAAAGTCGCAAATCTGAAGATATTTAAAATATTGGTTGTTTTTCAATTTAAATTTTAATTGTAGTTGTTGGAATGATAGTAGGTTTCCTATTTCGTACATATCCCTGATCCTTCTAATTCCGAGACTTTCCCATTGGTTATATGTCTTATCAATAAGAGATGGTTTAAATAAAGGGTTATTCGCAATTGGCATTAACAGTGATAGATTTCTTAATTTTAAAGATAATTTTATTTGTTTCCAAATTCTTATTGTACCATATATAATTGGGTTCTTCTTATATATTGTGTTATTCAGTTTTTTGGGGGAAAAGAGGATCGTTCCTATATTACAAGGATGACAATCCTCCTTCTCCATTTTTATCCATTCTGTCTGTTGTGTAGAACTATCCAACCAATAAATCATATTCTTAATATGCACTGCCCAGTAATAATACATAAAATTCGGAAGTGAAAGTCCCCCGACCTCTTTTGGTTTACATAAGTGTTTTTTTGTGATTCTATGTGATTTATAGTCCCAAATATAATTTGTAATGTTAGAGTCTAATTTAAAAAAAAAATATTTTGGTATATATACCGGTATAGACTGAAATAGGTATAGTAATTGTGGTAAGAAGATCATTTTTATTGCATTTATTCTACCTAATAATGATAAGGGAAGTGTTTTCCAAAATTTAATCCGTGTATTAAGTTTATTTAATAAAGGTATGAAATTAGCATTGAATAATGCTTTATATTTTCTAGTAATCTGAATACCCAAATATTTAAATTTTTCTGTTGCGATTTTAAAGGGGAACTTCAGTAAGTGTGTAGGTTCTTGAGGTTTTAATGTCATGATTTCGCTTTTGTTCCAGTTTATTCTATATCCAGAAAAAGACCCAAATTCCTCTATTAAGTTTAATAAATTTGGTATGCTCGTTTGTGACTTTGTAATATATAAAAGTATATCGTCTGCATATAATGAGATTTTATTCTTTGAGTCCCTGGTATTATAGCCCTGAATATTCGGGTGAATTCTTATACTTTCAGCCAGGGGTTCTTTCATAAGGGCAAATAGCAGGGGTGATAGTGCACATCCCTGCCTATTACCCCTTGATAGTTGAAATTTTTGAGATAACATGTTATTAGTTAAAATTCTTGCCATCGGTTTATCATATAATAATTTTACCCATGTTATAAAATTCTCTCCCATGTTAAATTTTTGTAGTACTTTATATAAGTATTGCCACTCTACCTGATCAAATGCTTTCTCTGCATCCAAAGAAATAATTGATATATCTTCTTCCTCTACTTTATGCGAGTACATTATATTAAACAGGCGTCTCAGATTATTAAATGAGTATCTTTTAGGTATAAACCCCGTTTGATCAGGGTTTATCAGTTTACTAATATATTTGCTTAATCTACTTGCTAAAATCTTTGCTAAAATTTTCTGATCTGTATTTAAAAGTGATATAGCTCTGTACGAGCCCGGATCTTCTAAATCTTTATCTTTTTTTGGAATAAGCGTAATAGTTGATTCTGTTAGTGTTTCAGGTAGTTTGTTTTCTTTAAAAGCATGGGAGTATAAATTAAATAAATAAGGGGCCGTTATCTCCTGAAATTTTTTATAAAATTCATTATTAAAACCATCTGGTCCCGGTGTCTTTCCATTTTTCAACGATTTTATTGTTCAACGATCCTGCATCTTCAACACTCATTAACCTCATAAAGTATCCCACTTGAAATGGACACAGCATGTTGCCACAAGTGTTCACTCTGTTCACTGCTGCTCTCTCTGCCATTAACAAAATCTGTTCCAGTCACATGCTGAGGCTCCTTCAATACCACACCCAAATTTGCAGTCTCTGACGCATGAAGGAAAAGAGCAGCAAGTGTGCAGGAAAGACATCAACTATGCGCTCTGTTCCAGTTTTGCATCAGACTGGTTGATAAATGTACAGCATTTTCTTCATCTAAATCCTGGAACTTATATCCTGGGAGTTCCTTCACTGGAAGAACTAGAGTGGAGCTTATCACAGCTCCTTAACATTTTTTGAAAGAACAAATGAGCATTAAATGTTGGCTTTACCAACGTCCTTATCCTTCAAACGAATGCAATAGTTTGTTTAGAGCTCTTAGTATTCATGGTCCTGCAACAACTAATTCCTTTGGCAAGCAATGTTACAACATTTTGAGATTTAAAAAAATCAAGTCTGTATCCCACCAGATAAAGCATAAAAAGAAGTTTAATTTGACACCTAATTCACTTTCATATCTTCAGTATTAAAAAAGTTATGGCCTCTTTCATACTCGGAAATTAGCATCTTGTTCCCTATTGCTTTTCCATTGACTGAACACAAAAGCTGTGATCGAGGACAGTCAAAAGCCTATAACTTTCTTAAAAATTAAGAGAACTGAAAGAAATTTTCAGTTATTATAGATTGAAGCATTCTGAAACAAATATGAAACAATCTTACTTAGATGACTTGAAATTAAAGCATATAATTAGTTAGTTACCTAATTGTAGCTAATTACAAAATTCAATTACTAGATCTAAACATCTATCAATTTCTTAAGAATAGATTAACATTTTTAAATAACCTAAGTGTCCAAATAACATTCACACAAGAATTCACAATATAACATAATTTTTTAAATCTCATTGTCATGGATTTATAGGCCAAATGGAAGGAATTTACTGTTTAATACCTGCAAATTAATGGTCATTTAAATCAACTTGCGAGTGGGTTTTTCTGGAACGCGATCATTTGGAACGTTGCGGTTTGCCGTGGTTTAGACCCCCATATCGGCATGAAAAATACTGCCAGTTCGTATGGGGACCAAATCACCGTTTCGCAACTTAAAATGTGAACTAAAGGCTTCTTAAGAAACACTTTTATACATAAAAATAAATGGCTTTCTTTTACCTGTCACCTACGTGAAATCCGTCCCCGTTGTCAGCGTTGACGGCTTTAGAAGCTGATTTTAACATGACTCCAGCGCTGAATTTGTCGGGCGATTTAAAAAAAAAAGACACAGAATGGCTTGCACTCCGACAAAATATAATCCAGGACATGGTAGGAGAAAACCGCGTTTTAAACCCGCCTTCCCTCAAACGCGTCAAAATCACGCACACGGCCAGTGGCAGAACTGCAGCGCTGCTGAGGGTAAGTATTGTGACATACCTAGAAGAAGTATATTTGTAATTATATATATTAAAGACTACCTCCATTAGGCAACTTGGTCGGCTTGTATGAGTTGAGCTGAAGGGATTTTTCTGTGTTGTATGACTCCAAAACATTTCTATCTATGTACCTGTCCAAGTGTTATTTAGAAGTCATAATTTTACTTGTCTATTCCACTTTCTCAGGCAGCTCATTCTATATACACACCACCCTCAAGTCCCTTCTAAATCTTACCATCTATCTATCTATTATAACACAAGACTAAGTGGGACCCGTTGGGTCCCAGCATCACACAGGAGGCCTGGCCCCCTACGCAATATTCCATCTCTCCACCAATTCCATTATTGGTGGCCAGTGGGGGGGGGGGGGGGGGGGTTCTGGAGCACTAGTATGGGTGTTGTGGGCTGAAGAGACTGGTTTCCAGAGGGCTAGTATGGACATTGTGGGCCGAATGGATTCTTGGGTTGGCGGCTCAGTCACTGAAGCCTGTTGTGCTGGCAGCTCACTCACTCACGGCTGGTGGGCTGGCGGTTGACTCACGGCTAATCTTTGAAATTCCATTTCAAGCAGGGTGCAAGGCCACCAAATTCAAGTGCAGTTTCTTACCACTTCAAGCAGGGTGCAAGGCCACTAAAGACAGTGAGTCGTGACCTCTCCCTCCTCCATCTTGCAGAGACTGAGCCACGCCCACACTTCTGAGTTTTAGAGTCACCCCCCTCTCACCAGAAGGGGCGTGGCCTTCACGGCGTGATTGACAGGAGAGAGAATCTCAACATTTTTAAACACTAATAACTATTTTATTTTCCATCGATGGGAAAAATCCTCGGCACCTGATGAGCGGAGGGGGACTCTAAGTAAGATGGCGAAAACTCACAGCCGTACGTGGTTGTGTTTTTTCTAAAATCAATATAAAGCGCAAACAGGACATGGTCAAGATTAGACTTTAAATTATATAGAAGTCAATGCAACTTTAATTAGGCAAGGCTACTTTAATTAGGCAACGTAGCTTTAGCATTTCCAAACCAAAGGCAACACAGCTTTAGCATTTCCAAACGAAAGGCAACACAGCTTTAGCATTTCCAAATCAAAGGCAACACAGCTTTAGCATTTCCAAACCAAAGGCAACACAGCTTTAGCATTTCCAAACCAAAGGCAACACAGCTTTGGCATTTCCAAAGCAAAGGCAACACAGCTTTAGCATATCCAAACTACATTAAGTGCACTGACAGGTCATTAAACCACTCACAGTTTAGAAGACATGTGTTCAGTGTTATTCACAGCTCAGACTGAGAGACGTGACCCTCTCGCTCCCCCATCTTTCAGAGACTGACTGAGGCACCCAACACTTCCGGGTTTTCTAGTCTCTCCGGAAGGGGCGTGGCATTCAGGAGAGAGAATCACTACATATTTTAAACACTAATAACTCTTATTTTTCATCGATGGGAAAAATCCTCTTGTCCTGCGCAGCGGAGGGGGACTCTGAGTAAGATGGCCAAAAATCACAGCCGTAAGTGGCAAAGTTTTTTCTAAAATCAATATACAGAACAACAGGAAGTGGTCAAGATCAGACTTAATAATATAGATAAAACTCTGATCTTGGATGTGGATGTATTTATTTGTGTGTGTATTTGTTCATTTGTGATTCACATCTCCTCTAAAATCCGATGCGCTAACGGTGACATATTTACATATTCCGGTAGAGATTTACTTTATCTCCTCGAAAATCACCTCATCGGAAATTTGATTCATTTTTCCCCGAGTTTTTTACTAAAATTGTTCACCAATCTGAGATCTTTTTAAAATCTAAAGCCCCCCCCTGTGACACAGCACCTCCCCTCCCCACCCCTCACTCTCTACCCCCCCTCCCTCTCCACCCACCCCCTCTCTAGGGTTATGCATGAGTGGATAGGGCGGGGGACGGGGTAAAAGGAATAAATGAATAATATTAATATAATATCAGGGGGAGGGGGGTTAGTGTGTGTGTGACGCCTATGGCCGCCCCCCCCCCCCCCCCCCCCTCGCTACTGCGCGTTGAAGGGACGGGACCCAACGGGTCCCCCTTGGTCTAATCTATATTACTAAAAGTCTGTTCTTGACCGGTTTTGAATAGAATAGAATAGTTTCTTTATTGTCATTGTAACATGAACCATGTACAACAAAATTTAAAAATGTCAGCCAGTCAGCGCTTTTGGCCATCTGTGCTGCGATTCCTGAGAGAACGCCGCCACCTACGGCCGTTATTTTTGGCCACCTTGCTCAGAGCCCCCCTCCGCCGTATATGTGCCGAGGATTTTTCCCGTCGATGAAAAATGACAGAGATATTAATGATTTTACAAAATTCCCCATTCTCTCTCCTGCCCCTGCTGGCGGCAGGGGGGTGGGATTATCAAAACCAGGAAGTGGTGTGCCTCAATCAGTGTCTGCAAGCTGGAGGAAAGCAGAGGGTCACGTTTTTCTGAGCTGTGAATAACACTGAACACATGTTCACTCAAATGTAAGTGTCCTTAGTGGTTCTAAAACGCTTGCAGAATGTGTCGATTGGTTCTAAAATGTTTGCAAAAACTGTTTATTGGTTCTAAAATGTTTGCAAAAAGTGTCTCTTTTGGTTCTACAATGCCTGCAGAAAGTGTCTTTTTTGGTTCTAAAATGTTTTTTTTAGGTTCTCCCCACCCCCTTTCCTCTCCCTGCCTCTCCTCTTCCCCCCTCTCCTCTTCCTCCCTCTCCTCTTTCACCCTCTCCTCTTCCACCCTCTCCTCTTCCCCCTCTCCTCTTCTCCCCTCTCCTCTCCCCCCCTCTCCTCTCCCCCCTCTCCCCCCTCCATCCCTCTCCCCCACCATTCCTCCCCTAAACCCCCTCCCCTCCCACACACCCCAACCCCCTTCCCTCCCTCCCTCCCTGCTCCTGCTCCCCACCTCTCCCCCTCCCCTCTCAGCACACCCCCCTTCTCTCCCCTCTTTCCCCCCTCTCTCCCTCCCTCTCCCCTCTCTTCCCCCCTCCTCTCCCCCCCTCTCTCCTCCCTTCTCTCCCCCCTCTCTACCCCATCTCCCCCTCTCTCCCCCCTCCTCCCCCCCCTCTCTCCCATCCTCCCCTCCACTACCCTCCCTCCCCTAAACCCCCTCCCCTCCACACCCCCTACCCTCTTCCCTCCACCCTCCCCCCTCCCTCCTCCCTGCTCCCCACCTCACCCCTCTCTCAGCACCCCCTCACTCTCACCTTCTTCTCTCTCTCCTCCCCTCCTCCCCCACATTAACCCCATCACCCACCCTCCCTCTTATCCTCCTCTCCACCCCCCTATCCCTCTTGCACTTCTCTCTGTGTCTCTGTCTGTCTGTCTGTCTCTGCCCCTTCTCTCTCTGCCCTCACTCTCTACCACCCACCGCCCCTCCCCCCCCCTCTAGATGTGACTGCAAGTTGGGGGCTATGCGTCAGTAGATAGGGTGGTTATGGGGTAAAAGGAGCAAATTAATAATATTAATATAATATCAAGGGGGTAATTAGCGTGAGTGCGGGAGGGGGGGGGGGGGATAGTTAGTGTGTGTGACGCTGCGTGCCGCCTCCCCCCACAACCGTACAGTGTGGGAACAAACCCAACGGGTCTGCACTTTATCTAGTATTATTATAAAACTCTGACCTTGGATGTTCACTTATGGGTTTGTTTACATGAACTTTTTCTATGAGTTGTATAGGGCTATGGTCAGACCACATCTGGAGTATTGTGTACAGTTTTGGTCTTCTAATTTGAGGAAGGACATCCTTGTGATTGAGGCAGTGCAGCGTAGGTTTACGAGATTGATCCCTTGGATGGCTGGACTGTCATATGAGGAAAGATTGAAAAGACTAGGCTTCTATTCACTGGGGTTTAGAAGAATGAAGGGGATCTTATAGAAACATATAAAATTATAAAAGAACTGGGCAAGCTAGATGCAGGAAAAATGGTCCCAATGTTGGGCGAGTCCAGAACCAGGGGCCCCAGTCTTAGAATAAAGGGGAGGTCATTTAAGACTGAGGTGACAAAAACTTTTTCACCCAGAGAGTTGTGAATTTGTGGAATTCCTTGCCACAGAGGGCCGTGGAGGCCAAGTCACTGGATGGATTTAAGAGAAAGTTAGATAGAGCTCTAGGGGCTAGTGGAATCAAGGGATATGGGGAGAAGGCAGGTACGGGTTATTGATAGGGGACGATCAGCCATGATCACAATGAATGGCGGTGCTGGCTCAAAGTGCCGAATGGCCTCCTCCTGTACACATTTTCTATGTTTCTATGAAAAGCATCCGAAGCCATTCGAACAGGCCAAATGGGGTGATCGTGGCGGTTTTAGGAACGTCATCGGGGTAAACGGGGATTTGGTTGTAACCCTGAGTGAGGTCCACCTTAGAGAAGAATGCAGCGCCTTCGAGGTGCGCGGAGAAGTCCTGAATGTGAGGCACCAGATAACGGTCTGACGTGGTTACCGTGTTCAGGCGCCGGTAATCACCGCACGGTCTCCACCCCCCAGATCCTTTCAGGTCCATATGTAGCGGGGAGGCCCATGGGCTGTCAGACCGCCAGATAATCCCTATGTCCTCCATCAGTTGGAATTCATCCCGGGCGATTCGCAGTTTTTCCGGCGGGAGGCGCTGCGCTCGGGCATGCACCTGAGGGCCCTCAGTGCGGATGTGATGCACTACCCCTTGTGCAGGGGCCACCCTGCTGAAACGGGGCATAAGGAGCTCGGGAAAATCAGGAGAGTAGGGCGGCGTACGGTCCCTCGACCTCGGCGACAGCGTTGAGCTGCGGGATGGGCGGGGGCAGTTTCCGCGGCGCAGTGGAACCGATGGCCGACTGCGGAGTCATGCAACCACCCTGTAAATCGATGACGAGAGAGGAAATCGGCTACCAAGAGCGGCTGAGCTACGTTCGCCACGATAAACGTCCACTTATATGGGCAGTAGTTGAAGGTGAGCGCAAGGGTCTGCGTACCGTATGTTCGGATGTCGCTCTCGTTAACGGCTGAGAGAACGGGGCCCCGCTTACCAGCACGAGTGTCACTGCCGGTCGGGGGAAGGATGCTGGCGATTGTACCGGTCCACCAGGAAAAGGCGGCTGAAATGGCGGTCGCGAATGCAGAGGTGTTTTTTTTGGTCGATTGCAATCGCCTCTAGAGACGATCGGCCGAGGCATTTCCCTGAAACATACAGGGTGGGCGGCAGCGTCGAGCCTCTGCGCCGTAGCGGAGGTGATGGTAACACCAACGGTGCCTAACGTGAGTCCCGGGACGGTGCTGTGGCTCTTCGCTGGAAGACATGAGCAGGGCCGACCTGCGGGCCCGCCAAGGCGAAAGACGCGCTGGTGCGGACACGCGGTTAATGGCGCAGATATCTTGATGCTTGGTCATTCATAGCTCGTCGGTTCGATCGGCGAGCTGCTGAGGATCCGAGAAATACGCTCCGGCGAGCATGAGGCAGACATCGTCGGGTATCTGTTCGAGAAAAGCCTGTTCGAACAACAGGCACGGGCGGTGGCCGTCCATCAGCGTGAGCATCTCGGCCATGAGGCCCGACGGTCAGCGATCCCCTAAACCGCCCCTGCGTAAGATGCGGGTGGCACAGTCCTGGCGGCTGAGCCCGAAAGTGTGTAAGAGGATGTCGTACTTAGCGATCACGGGAGGGTCCCGCAGATAAGGCAGCAGACGGGAGGTGGACTCTGGCGGCAAGGCTCCCACCACATGGAAATACTTTTCGTCTCGTCCACGACAATGCGGTGCAGATGGAACTGCGCCTCAACGTGTGCGAACCGCACCTGCGGCTGATCGGGCAAAAACACCGGCAGCTTGAGGCTGACATTGCTCTGATGGGAGTCGGAAGCGGCGGCGGGAACGTAATTGTCCTGCATGCTGGCGTCCAATTTTCGCGTCGGGGTCACCAATTTGGCGGGTTGAGACGAAGGTTGATTTCCAAAACGAGCTTTATAGCGAAATGCCAAAAACAATGGTACAATACAACACAGCCAATACAACGGTTCAACCACAACGGTGGTCGAAAACGACTGACTGGGCATCACCCAGAAAGTGCGCGAACACACAACCTCTCCCCACAGTCACATGACCGAAGTACCCGACCGCAGGGTTCGATTACCCGCGGGCACCAGCAGGTGGTGCTACAATTGTTTATTTGCTAATCTTGATCGTCAACGTTCATGGTGCGTCTCTTCACATAATTGGCTGATTCAGCCATTCAGTTCATAAACAAGGTACAAAGTCGGAAGCAGTTTTATCAATTACAAATCTGGGACTAGAGTAACTAAATTACTGGTCATGAATTTGCAAAATGTACACAGCAAATACATTCTCAATTTAAGAAGTTAAGGGCCTGTCCCACTGTACGAGGTAATTCAAGAGTTCTCCCGAGTTCTTCCCTGATTCGAGCTCGTGTAATGTACGTAGCGGGTGCGTAGGGGCTCATACGAGTAAAAAGTAACAATATTTTTCATCACAAGTATTTTTTTACTCGTGGGGATTTTCCAGTGTTGAAAAAACGTCTCGAGTTTCCCGGATTTCCCGCGTACCTACCATTACTCGTACGAGCCGCTACGTGACATCCACGAGCTCCTACGTACCCGCTACGTACATTACACAAGCTCGAATCAGGGGAAAACTCAGGAGAACTCTTGAATTACCTCCTACAGTGGGACAGGCCCTTTACCCTGTCAGTAAAAATTACTTAAAACTGCACGATATGTGTAACTGTTGCAAGACCCTAAGTGCAACAGTGGTTTGAAGTAATTTTGTGTCTCCCTGATTCACAATTCCTTCCTTCTCTACCCTGCCACCCCCAAACGACTCCACCCCCTTCCTTCCACCTGACATTTCCATCGCAGGGGATATTATTTGTAGTTGTGAGGGAGTTTGAATTGTGGCAAGGTCCTAAGATTAGCTGAAAGATCTAATCATTTGAATATTGAAGAAATGTTTTGATCTGGCAGGCATTCCTGTACCCTTTGTTCAGGAAAACAGCAGGGGACGTCATTTCATTCCATGGTTTGCCAAACAAAATTTATGTTGCTTGAAGCAAATATCAAGAAAACATTGTGTAAATTGTTCATTTAAGAACTTGTTGGTATTGGTATAGTTGTCATCACTGATGGTTTATGCATGTATTATGAGGAATATTTCAGCCCACTGGGCAGAATTGCATTGTGTTTCATTTAACATTATTCTGCTCACAAAGCTTTCCAATTTGAACCTTTCCTTTTGGGTCATTTCTGTCATCCATTAAAACACACAATGAATATTGAACACTTGGATTGATTGCTTGGCAGATTCTGAAGCTCGAATGACATCAGAAACCACAAATTAAGTTTATTCCTGATCATTTTTTAACATTGGATTACAATTTGAAACATTACCATGCAGTTTAAGAACAGTGGTGACCATTCTGTCAATTGAGTGGGTTTTCTAATTTTAGTGCGATATTTGTGCCTCAACTTCGCTAGCCTAAGCTCAATTACCTTGCTTTAAAAAACTGTCAATTTCAAAATGACTTAGAATCCATGTAAATTAAAGGAGAGAATTCCAGATTTTCTTTTCTGTGGTTTATGTTAACAAAAGAGATTTTCTTATTTGGACTATCTCTGGCTTTATATCGCTAATGAAGAGCAGTAAATTCCCAAATAAATCACTATACGACACAGAATGAATCCATTCAGTCCATCGGGTTCATCTCTGTACCAAGCAGAGCAAGCCCATCATTCCTATTCATATTCTATTAATTTTTGAGGGAATTATTCTTTTTCCTGGAGGCTAACAACTTCTCACCTACCCTTTGATTTTGTTCATTATCTATCTACTTATAAGGCTATTATAAGTTACATAAGGATAACGTACAAATGACAATTAACCCACCAGCATGTGTTTGCAATATAGGAGGAAACCACAGCACTTGGCAGAAACTCACAGAGTTAACAGGAAAAATCTCTCAAAGACAAGATACAAGATAAGAATTGAAGTGGGGCGCTGGAGCCGAAAGGCAGCAGCATTAAGTGCTGTGCCACATAGATGTAAATATTGTTTCCGTGGGAGATTTTTACTGGTGGTGAATGAAAATTGAAATTAAAGTAATGATGATGGCTCAGGAAACACAGTGATCATACATTTTTACCATGATTTAGTTAGCACACGTTTGTACTACTGGCTCGAGGGAAACAGTTTAAAATGGAAATGAATTGTAATGGAAATTATTATTCATCAGATTTACTCAATGTTTACAATTTTTGTTGGTCAAGTAACATTCATGTAATGTGTCGGAAGGCGCTGCAGATGCTGGTTTAAACAAACATTCATTTAATGTTCAGTTTGATTCATACAAAGTTTAACTAAAATGAAATCAGTTATCAGCTTTTCTGTTTAAATGTTCAGCATCAGAAATACGTGTAGTGGAGAATTAAAAGCATAAAATATCGGAAGAACATGTTATGCTGTGTCTGTGGTAAGGCTCGTTGTCAGATTTGTGGTTGTTCATCCAAGTCAGTTCCAAGGATGAATGGTTACAACACATTAAAATGCTAATGTGACTTCCTTTTCTTCACAGATGATACCTAGCCAGCGATTGCAAAGGAATTTGCAAAATCTTTTCATACAATTGCACTTTTCCAGGATCTGTACTATTTTGCTTTTTTATGCAATGGTGAATTTCATTGTTTTTATGCAATGGAAAATTCCTGCTAAGAAAGTCATTGTTATGGACTGATCCTACATTTATGAACAAGGCAGCTTGGAGCTTTAAGCAGCTAGGAAGATTTAAATGAATTGCTATGGGAAAGATGCCATTAAGTTGGAAAGAGTGCAGAGATTTACGACAAAGATAGACACAAAAAGTTGGAGTAACTCAGCGGGTCAGGCAGCATCTCTGGAGAGAAGGAATGGGTGATGTTTCGGGTCGAGACCCTTCTTCTTGTGTTTATCTTGGGTTTAAGCCAGCATCTGCAGTTCCTTCCTACAGAGATTTACGACAATGATGTGAAGACTTGAGGGCCTGAGCTATAGGGGGAGATTGGGCAGGCTAAGATGTTATTTCTTGGAGTGCAGGAGGCTGAGAAGAAATATTATAGAGGTGTATAAAATCTTGAGGGGAATAAATAGAGTAAATACACAAAGTATATTTTCCCAGAATGCTCTTTGGACAGGGACATGGAAAGGAAAGACTTTTGAGAGATATGAGTGAAAGGACAAGTTGAGCCATAGGGCCTGTTTCTGTGCTGTTTCACACTATGACTCCACAAATGTTTATCCAATTAGTGAAATTGGAATACAATGCCCACGGTTGAATTACTGTGTCACTTTGACTTTGGAACACATTCTGACAGAATAAATCTGCATATCAGATAATTTCAACCCTTATCAAGCACTGGTGAAAGCTTTATGCCACATTTTATCATAATTTCTGAGTTTTTTAATCTCACAAGCCATTCAGACCAAGTTCCGATGGGAAGGCTGTGTTCATCTCCAAGAGAGGCTGGGAAATTGAAGGATATGGAGATACAGAAGATTGCAGATGCTGGAATCTACAAACAATGGATTAAAAGCGTGCTGTGGTATTCCTTGAAGTGTCCTCGCCGACATTTTCAATCTCTCACTGGCCCAGGGTGTTGTCCCCACTTGCCTCAAGACATCAACCATCGTGCCAGTGCCCAAACAGTCAGCTACAGGGAGTCTCAACGATTTCCGCCCAGTGGCACTCACCCCTGTCATTGCAAAGTGCTTTGAGCGGCTGATCTTGGCTCACCTCAAAGCCTGCCTCCCCCCCACACTGGACCCCCATCAGTTTGCCTACCGGACCAACAGGTCTACAGAGGACGCCATATCGGCGGCCCTACACTCTGCCCTGACCCACCTGGACTACAACAACTCCTACATCAGGCTGCTGTTCATTGATTTCAGCTCTGCCTTTAACACCGTCATCCCAGCCAGCTTGATCACCAAACTCAGTGGACTTGGCATCTCCACCTCCCTCTGCAACTGGACATTGGACTTCCTCACTAACAGACCACAGTCTGTTAGGGTCAATAACCTCACCTCCTCCACTATAACACTGAACACCGGAGTGCCACAGGGCTGTGTGCTCAGCCCTCTCCTCTACTCCCTCTTCACCCACGACTGCATCCCAAAGTACGGATCCAACGCCATTATTAAGTTTGCTGACGATACCACGGTAGTAGGACTGATCAGCGACAACGATGAGTCAGCCTACAGGGATGAGATCCAGCACCTGACCACCTGGTGTGCCGACAATAACCTCATCCTCAACTCCAAAAAGACGAAGGAGATTATTGTCGACTTCAGGCAGACCAGAGGAGGCAGTCATACCGCCATCCATATCAACGGGACTGAGGTGGAGCGCGTCTCCAGCTATAAATTCCTCGGAGTGCATATCTCGGAGGACTTGTCCTGGTCCCTCAACACCTCCAAGCTGATCAAAAAGGCACAGCAGCGCCTTTACTTCCTTAGGAGGCTCAAGAAAGCCCACCTGTCCCCCCAGATCCTGACCAACTTTTACCGCTGTACCATAGAGAGTATCCTGACCACCTGCTTCACGGTATGGTACAGCAGCTGCACTGCTGCGGACAGGAAAGCACTACAACGGGTGGTGAAAACCCGCGCAGCACATCATCGGTGCCCCGCTCCCTGCCATGGATGCCCTCCACCGAAAACGGTGTCTGAGACGGGCTGGGAAGATCATTAAAGACCCCTCACACCCCAACCATGGACTGTTTGCCCACCTCCCATCAGGGAGGCGGTACAGGAGCCTCAGGTCACGTACCAGCAGGATGAGGAAAAGCTTCTATAACAACACAATCACACTGCTGAACTCGGAGTCCCGACGATAGACTTCTCTGGTCCCTCCGTCCCCCTTTGTTTAATCATTCTGTATTTCCTGATTATTCTGTATCTTCTCTCTTTCTATTTTTTTCTTGTTTTTTTCTCTTTATGTGCAACTACTATGGACTGACGCAAAACTGCATTTCGTTGTACTGATACTTGTATTTTGTGCGATGACATTAAAGTTGAATTGAATTGTATTGTATTGTATATCTTTATTGTCATTTCCTGAGTATTCACATACCCAGAGGAAACAAAAAAACATTGCTCAACCAGTGTCCATTCAGTGTGCATTAAAAATAAATAGAAATAAAAATACATATATCATGAACAAATTTAACACTCTACTAAACATTCAACAGGCGTTCCGATCGGCAGCGGCACAACATTGGCTCTGCTGCAGTGTGTCCAGGTTGGTGGTTGGTGCGCGATACTTTGGCAGGAGGCAAAGTCCGTTTATCAGTCTTATAGCCTGCGGGAAGAAGCTGAGGAGCATCCTGCTGGTTTTGCAGCTAATGCTCCTGTACCTCTTCCCAGATGGCAGGATGGAGCATATATGATGCGATGGGTGGTAGGGGTCTTTGATGATGTAGATGGCTCTGCAGATACATCTCTTCCTGTATATGTCCAGCAGGAAAGGGAGTGGTGCACCAATAATCCTGCTGGCGGTCTTCACAATCCTGTCAAGTTGGTGTCGTTCGTACGCCTTGCAGCTCCCGAACCAGGAAGAGATGACGTAGGTCAATGTGCTCTCGATTGTCCCCCTATAAAAAGTCCGTAGGTGTGTAGTGGGGAGACCTGCTTTACGTAGTCTTTGGAGAGGTTGCTGGGCTCTCTTGACCAGTGCTGTGGTGTTGGCCGTGGACGTCAGGTCATCTGACAGGTGTAGTCCTTGGAACTTCACGCTGCTGACCCTTTCCACATCAGCTCCATCGATGTGCAGAGGTGTATGGTGTTGTTTCCCCGCCCTCCTGAAGTCAACCACCATCTCCTTAGGTTTTCCCATGTTGAGAGTGAGGTTGTGGGATTTGCACCAACCTGTGAGCAGCTCCACCTCCATCCTGTACGCCGACTCATCATTGTCACTGATGAGACCCACCACTGTTGTGTCATCAGCGAACTTGTTGATGAAGTTGTTGTTGAGTCTAGCAGTACAGTCGTGTGTCAGCAGACTAAACAGCAGGGGGCTTAGGACACAGCCTTGGGATGAGCCAGCGCTCACGGCTATGGTTTTTGAAGTGTCCAGATGTCCGGAAATCTGCTGGTCCACAATAACCAAAATCCCAAGCTTGCTACATTTTAGGAGTTTTACAGGTGTACAGAATTCAATAAGAACATCAGATGTGATTGTTAAGTCCTTTGAATCATGTACTATTCCAATATTGCCCTTGTAAGTTATCAGGAAATGATTTCTAAAATAAATTGGAGGCTTAGTTTAATCACGCTATGCTGGGCTACTGTGGCGGTGGCCTGAATACCATCATGGGTAACAAGCTGAAATTGGATGCAATCTCCGGCATTGATACACCTCTACCAGATGAGCTCAATGTCCTTTACACCTGTTATGAACAGGTAAACAAAATTCTGCCAAGGTGCATGCCCCATCCACCACTGACCCTGTCCCATACATCTTGGTGGTAGGTTTGCTTTCTTGAAGGTACATTTTTGGAAAGCTGCCAGCCCGGATGGAGTCTCTGACATTGTGCGTCAATTAACTGGCCATAGTCTTCCCCGACATCTCCAACCTCTCACTTCAACAGTCTGCTGTCCCCTTCTGCTTGAGGGAAACCTCCATTGCAATCCTCAAGAAAAGTAAAATTACCTCCCTCAATGACTACCACCCAGTAGCTCCAACACCAACCATAATTAAAGATTGGTAATGGCCTATATATGCACCAGTTTCTGGACAATGTTGACACCTTTCGCAATTTGTGTACAGGATAAATAGATCTACAGAGGGTACCATCTTTCATGTGCTACCATCAGCTTCAGATCGCCTTGACAATAAGAACACTAATGTTAGGATGCTATTCATTGACTACAGCTCAGCTATCATCACTGTAATACCAAATCTGTGGACTTTGGCCTTGGAGCCAGCATCTGCGACTTGTTTATGGATTTCTTGATCAGCTGACCTCAGTTGGTTACAATTGGTCATAATCTTTCCTCCATCCTGACCCTCAGCTCCGGTGCCCCTCGGGGTTGTGTGCTCATTCCCTTTCTCTACTCTCTGTACACCCATGATCAATTGGCCAAGTACAACTCAACCTTTAAGATCATAGTTGTTGGTCAGATCTAAAACAATGATGAGACAATGTACAGACAAGAGATGGAGAATGTTGCTTCATGGCATCTGGGCATCCTTGCTCTTAACATCAGCAAGACAAAAAAGTTGATTTGATCTAAGGAAGCTAGGGGATGAGTACAACTCTGCCCTCATCAATGGAGCTGATGTAGAGACAATTGACAGCTTAAAGTTCCTAGGCATCCATATAACCAGCAAACTAACCTTGTCCCATCACGCCAAAGCTGTGCTCCAGAAAAGCATCTGTGTGTTTACTTTTATAAACATCTGAGGAGATTTGGCATGTTCACAAGGATTCTCTCAAACTTCTACAGATGCAGTGTAAAAATTATTCCGATGGGAGATATCTCATGCTGGTATGGCAACTATCCAGTCCATCACAGTCTTGGCACTTCCTTCCATCATTTCCATTTTCATTTGATTATTCTGTTATTGTAGTTTAATATTTTTTGCAATAGTTCTGACGTTTTTACACAAGAATCTTTCATCGTTCTGCTATCTTGCTTTCATTGCTGCATATATTGTATTTATTATTACTGTATGTATTCTGTTTACTCAGTGAACAAGGAATTGTATTGCACATTATATATTAACAAACTACTCTGATTCTGAATTTTCAGGCTTTATAGTATGAACAAGTTCTGATTTTATAGTTGTCCATAGTTGATTTCAGCCATAAGCTGGAAAATGCGAGGGAATCACCTGATATAGTCACCATACCTCAGATGGCAGCAAATCCACAGAAGACTGGTAAGAAAGAAGAATTAAGGGCCTGCCCCACTTGGGCGTTATTTGCACATCATTTACGCGACATCATTTACGCATCACAACGCACGACTCGACATTATTTACGCGTCACTTGCTCGTCGTGATGGGCACTTGATGCGCGCATGGTGAGACGTGGTGGCGTAGGCAGTGACGTGCGATTGCGCGCAGCGCCCCAGGATTTTGGGATTCACAAAATCTTTGCGCGCCACCTGCGTGACGTGCAAATGATGCCCAAATGGTACAGACCCGTTAATAAACGTGAAGAGAGAAAGGAAACTAGTTAAGATGTTCATCAGAATGAATAGTGTAGGAAGGAACTTGCTGATGCTGGTTTATACCGAGTATAGACACAAAATTCTGGAGTAACTCGGGCATTTCTGGAGAGAAAGGATACATTCGTCAGAATGAATATGTATATATTAGTCAGGCTTTTGAAATTAATAATACAGGAGTTTGCTTGCATTCATAAATCAGGCATTCTTAATCTGGGGATGACCTGTAACACTTAATCTTAGTTTTGTACCCTGAGCTGTTTTTTTTAAAGTTGTGATGCCTACTAATTTACATTATAATACATTTGTTAATTATTGGGTTCAAATAAGGCATAAGCATCTGGTATTGAATCTGTGCTAGCATCTAGTTAAAGATCAATATATTCTTCTAGGGAACAGTACTGAATGCAATATGTTAAGTTTGATTTGCAATGGCACTGCTATTTCTCATCAGAGGATATCAGAACTTCATTCTGTCGCTGAGGTGCATCTATATTAAATCAGAGCAATCCATTAAAGGCCACTCAGGATAATTGATATAAATAACAGATTGCCTGCACAATTGCAGTTTAATTGCTTTTGCTGAGAAAAAAAGATTAGCAGGTGTTTGTAAATTACTGGCTCCCGGTCAAACGAAACCAATATAAAATGACTTTGTATTCATTCATTCATGGGTTGTATATTGCTGCCTGCCTCTAACTGCCCTTGAAAAAGTGGTGGCGGTCAATAGCTTTCGTGAAAACTAAAGTGGTAGAAAACATAGAAAAATAGTTGTGGGAGTAGGCCATTTGGCGCTTCAAGCCAGCACCACCATTCAATATGATCATGGCTGATCATCTAAAATCAGTACCTGTTCCTGTTTTTTCCCCATATCCCTTGATTCCTTTAGCCCTAAGAGCTAAATCGAACTCTCTCTTGAAAACATCCAGTGAGTTGGCCTTCACTGCCTTCTGTGGCAGAGAATTCCACAGATTCACAACTCTCTGGGTGAATACGTTTTTCCTCATCTCAGTCCTAAATGGCCTACCCCTTATTCTTAAACTGTGACCCCTGGTTCTGGATTTCCCCAACATTGGGAACATTTTTCCTGCTTCTTGCCTGTCCAATCCTTTAAGAATTTTATATGTTTCTAGAACTCCCATCTCATCCTTCTAAATTCCAGTGAGTACAAGCCCAGTCGACCCATTCTTTCATTATATGTCAGTCCCTCCATCCTGGGAATTAACCTGTAAACTTACGTTGCATTCCCTCAATAATAATAATGTCCTTCCTCAAATTAGGAGACCAAAATTGCACAATACTCCAGGTACGGTCTCACCTGGGCCCTGTACAACTGCAGTAGGATCTGCTTGCTCAACTCAAATCCTCTCGCAATGAAGGCCAACATGCCATTAGCTTTCTTCACTGCCTGCTGTACCTGCATGCTTACTTTCAGTGACTGATGTACAACACATCCAAGCCTCGTTGCACCTCCTCTTTTCCCAATCTGACACCATTCAGATAATAATCTGCTTTCCTGTCCTTACCACCAAAGTGGATAACCTCACATTTAACCACATTATACTGCATCTATCATGCATCTGCCCACTCACCTAAGCTATCCGTCAGCCTGCAGCTTCATAGCATCCTCATTGCAGCTCACACTGCCACCCAGCTTCGTGTCATCCACAAACTTGGAAATGTAATATTTAATTCCTTTGTCTAAATCGTTAATGTATATTGTAAATAACTGGAGTCCCAGCAACGAGCCTTGCGGCACCCGACTAGTCGCTGCCTGCCATTCTGAAAAGGACCTGTTAATTCCTACTCTTTGCTTCCTGTCTGCCAACCAGTTCTCTATCCATGTCAATACCCTACCCCAATACCATATGCTCTAATTTTGCACGCTAATCTCTTGTGTGGGACCTTGTTAAAGGCTTTTTGAAAATCCAGATACACCACATCCACTGGCTCTCCCCAATCCATTCTACTTGTTACATCCTCAAAAAATTCCAGAAGATTAGCCAAGCATGATTTCCCCTTCATAAATCCATCCTGACTTTGACCGATCCTGTCACTGCTTTCCAAATACGCTGCTATAGCATCTTTAACAATCGATTCAAGCTAACATGTAAGGCTAACTGTTCTGTAATTCCTCCTTTTCTCTCTCCCTCCTTTCTTAAAAAGTGGGGTTACATTGGGTACCCTCCTGTCCACAGGAACTGATCCAGTCGAGAGAACATTGGAAAATTATCACCAATGTATGCACGATTTCTGGGGCCACCTCCTTGAGTACTCTGGGATTGTGAAGATCTATTTGCAAAGCTATTTGGTTGTATGTTCCAGAATTTTGATCTAGTGATGACGAAAGACCATAGAACCATAACCATCCATTTGAAGTCACACTGTACATGATCTTCACAATGTGACAATTCCAAGAAAAATGCATGGAGCAGCAATTACAAAGATTGTGACAAGCATTTCTTTACAGTAGAGCTGTCTCAAGTTTAGTATCGAGTAAGGGGAAGAGGTTTGGAGGGGATCTGAGAAAGAATATTTTCACCCATAGGGTGATTGGAATCTTGAATGAGCTTCCTGAGAGGAAGATCAGGATCGAACCCAGATCGCTGGCGCTGTGAGGCAGCTGCCCCACTGTGTAGGATTAGTGTGGCACAGTCGTGCAGCTGGGCGAGCTACTGCCTCACTGCGCCAGTGATCTGGGTTTGATCCTGATCGTGGGTACCGTGGGTTTGGAGCTTTCTTGTACTATTCAGGATAATTTGAAGTATGCAGCGGACCTGACCTTCACCTGGGAATGTACCTCACATTTCATCCATGGTTTCCTTTTGGGGAACACTCGGATTGCCTTCTTTGGCACGTACACCTCCATGTACTTGCTGATGAAGTCAGTCACGACAGGGGCATACTCATTCAGGTTGGCTGCAGAATCCCTGAATTGACTTAAAGCAGTTGGGTAGGATGTCTTCCTCTACCATTGAGCAACTCACTGTATGGGATCCTCCTGCTTCAGTTTTTGTAGACAAGGAGTAGAAGCACAGCTTGGTGATCAGATTTCCCGTCCGAGGAACAGTAGTCGTTTTTTTAATTGATGTGTAGCAGTGGTCGAGGGTGTTCAGGGTCCTGGTGGAACAAGAGACATGTTGATAGTACTTTGCTCCATCTGAGGGAGGGGATGAGAGCAGAACTAGGGACACATAGGAGACGCAAGTGAGGGATCAATCTATGACAAAAGGGAGGAAAGCTATGTTTACTAAAGAGGACATCTCAATCAATCAATCAATCAATCAACCTTTATTGTCATCTTGCAAGCAACAAGTACAGTGCAAAATGAAAAGACGTTTCCCAGTGAATAGCGGAGCCTCGCACATGAAATTTAAAACACTTCTCACATAATAACACTAAAAAAAACAATCCAGTCCCTGATGGAACAGAATAAATAGTTAAAATCAGGTAAAAAACACAATGTTAAAAACAGTAAACCAATCATAAAAAAATGTCCGGGGCCGCTGATTTGAGTGGCCAGTGCCAGTTATTAAAGTGTCCGTGCCAGCCGCAGAGTCAAGTCAAGTGACTGTGAGTGCAGAGTGACTGTTTAGCAGCCTCACAGCCTGTGGTAGGAAGCTGTTTAGCAGCCTCGTAGTCCGGGCTTTGATGCTTCGATATCTCTTGCCTGATGGCAAGAGATCCAGGTGTGTGTGGAGGGGGTGCAGTTTGTCCTTGGCAATTCTCTGTGCTTTCTTCAGACAGCGGCTCTGGAACAGTTCTTGTACCGAGGGTAGGGAGACGCCAATAATCCTCTCTGCTCCCCTCACTACCCTCGGATATCCTACAGTGGAAAGTCTCATCTTGGGAATACAGGCCCATATGAAGCTTTTCAAAAAGGGGGGTGGCATGACAGGATTACAAATATTTTATGTGAAATAAGTGCGTGCAGCACATATCACAAGCATGAAGCTCGGTCCCTTGCGGCCGGGGTCCAGGGCTCGCTTAAGTTTCAGGGTTTCAGATGCTCTCTGGTGCATTCTGAGCCTTATTTTCGAGCATTTTTGCACCAAATTTATGACAAATATTTCAGAAATAATTTTGGTTGAGTCAAGAGTAATGAATGGGTGGAATGGGGTGATTGAGGTCATTAATTATATACATGTTTTAAAATCAAGAATTGAGTTGTCCTTGTTTTAATAATTAAGTTGTACTATTGTAAAATGCTATGTAAAATGTTATAAAGGAGCATGCAAAAACTGCAAATAAAATACTGTAAGATTTTGCAGTAAATAAAACCTTTTTTTAGAAAATATTTTGTGTGTGGACTTGATTGCATGTTACTGTTCAACTATGTTAACGTGTGCAGTCTCGGCTTTTGTCTCTCCCCCCCGCTCGCACTTTGGCTCGGGTTTCGTCTCTCCCCCCTCTCCCTCCCTCTCTCTACCCCCTTCTCTATCTCTCACCCCCCCTCTCTCTCTCTCCCTCCCCCTTAGTGTGTGTGTGGCGCACCCCCCCCCCCCCCCCCCCCCACCCCGCTCCCCGCAACCGCGCGTTGATGGGACGAGACCCTATGGGTCCCACTTGATCCAGTAACTATTAAAAGTCTGATCTTGGATGTGTGTATGTTTGTTCGTGTGTGTTTGTTTGTGTATAATCACATCTTCTCACAAAAACGATGCGTTAACGGTAACATTTTTACATATTCCGGTGAAATTTTCCCCCTGGAGTCCAAAATCGCCTTATCTAAAAATGTCATGCTTTATTTCTTGAGTTATTAATGAAAATCTTCAAAAATCTGATAAACTTTGAAATCTGCGCAGTCTTGCTTGCGCTGCAAGTGTCGTCAACCTCCTCCACCCCTCCCTCCTCCTTTGGTTGATGCTAGCTCCCCGCTGCTCCTCTCCCTCGCCCCCTCCTTTCCCCCCTTTCCCTTCTTCTATCCCCAACCCTGGCCTCTCTCCTCTCTCCCCCCCTCCTCTCCCCCCCAGTCGCCACGCCAGCAGGACACCGAGAAGCAGTAGTATATTGCCCCAAGCAGCCACTCAAGCGGGGGGTTGGTGAAGGCGGATTGCAGCGCTTGCATTCCGACCTCAGCTGCCGCTTCTCCCGAGCCTGCTCGGGCTTGGGCAGTTTCTTCGAGCACTGCGGACTCGAGCCCGAGGTGATCGAGAACCTGGCCAGGGAGTAGTTTGGCGCCGACCCCGCCTTCGAAAGCCTTGCCCTCATGTTTTACAGCATGAGCTGCCCAGACTCAGAGAGCGAGCAGCGATAGCGGCAATGAGCCGCTCCTGGGGAAGAACAAGCTTCTGCTCTCTTGGTCATCGGGCACAATGCCAGGGTCATCCAGTGGCTGCAAGAGGGCCAAGGAGCCCAAAGGGAAGGCTCTCTCTATCCTGGTGCAGAATAAAAAAATATTGTGCCCCAATTTTTTAATTTACTCTGTATTTTTTTTAATATAAAAGGGGGTGTGACCGCACCCATCGCAAAAATAATATCAAATACTGATCGTGAATTCTGGGCAAAATGACACGACTTTTAGATTGCCCGGTGGGACTTTAGGTGGTCATTGGCAACTGGGCAGCCGTTAATTTCAAGCCCTGAACATTCTCCTACCTAACCCAAATCAAAATTCTTAAGGGGTTGGGCAGGCTAGTTGCAGGAAGATTGTTCCCGATGTTGGGGAAGTCCAGAACAAGGGGTCACAGTTTAAGGATAAGGGGGAAATCATTTAGGACCGAGATGAGGAAAATATTTTTCACATAGAGAGTGGTGAATCTCTGGAATTTTCTGCCACAGAAGGTAGTTGAGGCCAGTTCATTGGCAATATTTAAGAGGGAGTTAGATGTGGCCCTTGTGGCTAAAGGGATCAGGGGGTATGGAGAGAAGGCAGGTACAGGATACTGAGTTGGATGATCAGCCATGATCATATTGAATGGCGGTGCAGGCTCGAAGGGCCGAATGGCCTACTCCTGCACCTATTTTCTATGTTTCTATGTTTCTAAGATGCACTTAAGGTCACAAATGACGGATACCCATCTAGAAGATCAGCTGAAACTGCGTACCACCGCGTTGCAACCAAATAGAGGCCCGAGAGCCGTTGGAGAGGTCGCCGAGTGAGGAGCTACACCCGAGCGGTAGGGATTACAACCCAAGCGCGGGGCTTGTTGCTTACAGAGGCACGAGAGCCGTTGGAGAGGGAGGAGAGGAACCCAAACCTGTAACGCTCCAAGTTCCATTCGCACTTCAAAACAAGTGGGCTTGAGGAAGCCGCTGATTGGTGGAAGCTGACAAGAGGGAGCAGCTGATTGGGAGTCAGATCCCTGCTGATTGTATTGTGGCAGTTTGTTTTGTATTGGATCCAGGGTAAGGGGGGAGAATGAGTGCCAGGGCAGTTTGCTGTTCTGGATGTCAGATGTGGGGAGATCAAGGAATCTGACAGCCTTCCAGACGTCCACAACTGCGGCAGGTGCATCGAGATGGGGCTCCTAAGGGACCGTATTAAGAACCTGGAGCAGCAGCTCGATGACCTCCGTCTGGTCAGGGAGAGTGGGGAGGTCATAGAGAGGAGTCATAGGGAGGTGGTCACTCCAAAACCATGGGAGACAGACATGTAGGCGGCGCGACTCTCGTCAGCAGCGGCCTCTGCAGCCCGTCTGCGTTTTTATTATTTTTTGTCTATGTTTTTATGTAGTTTTTGTTATTTTTTGTTGGGGTGTGTGTGTCGGGGGGTGGGGGTGGGGTGGGGGAGGAGGATGTAACTTTTAATCTCTCCCTGCACGGGAGACCCGACCTTTTCTTTGTCGGGTCTCCGTTGTCGTTGGGGCTGCAACGAGGAGCGGCCTCCAACAGGAAGACCGGGGGCTCTGGTGCCGACTACTCACCTCACCGTCGCGGAGCTGGCCGAGTCCAGAGCGGGTGGAGTGGTGGTGGAGCGCTGCTGCGGCCCGACCTCCGAAGATTCGGAGGCTGCAACTGCGGGTCTGGCGGACGGCGGCACCGGGAGCCCGCGGGTCCCTGGAGGGAGACCGCTTTTCAGGGCTCCCGCAACGGCGACTTCTCCCGCCCGAGTTGCGGGGTCGAAGAGCTCCTGGAGCGGGGCCTTACAGCACCGCCCCGCGCGGCTTGGAATGGCCGCGGGACTGTGCGAGAGCACGCCGGGGGCTCTAACATCAAGAACCCGGTGTGCGACCTTGCATCACCCGGCGTGGCTTTAATCGCCGCGGGACAATCGCCATCGCCAGCCGGGGGATTTGACTTTGACTCTGACATCGGGGGGGGAGTGCAGTGGAGAGATAAGTTTTTTTGGCCTTCCATCACAGCAATGTGATGGATGTTTATGTAAATTATGTTGTGTCTTGGGTCTATTTGTTTGTAATGTATGGCTGCAGAAACGTCAGTTTGTTTGGACCTCAAGAGGTCCAAATGATAAATAAATTGTATCTTGTGGGTCACGCTTAGGAAGGGCAAGGGGCAGAGGCAGGGATGAGTGAGTACCCCAGTGTCTGTACACCTTGAAAATAAGTACTCCTGTTTGAGTACGGTTATGGAGGACAGCCTGCCCGGGGGTAGCGACAGCGGCCGGGCCTCCGGTACAGAGACCGGCCCTGTTGCTCATAAAGGTAGGGGAAAAAAAAGGAGGGCAATAGTGATTGGGGACTCTATAGTTAGGGGGTCAGATAGGCGATTCTGTGGATGCAGTCGGGAGACCCGGATGGTAGTCTGCCTCCCTGGTGCCAGGGTCTCGGATGTGTCTCAACGCGTCCAAGATATCCTGAAATCAGAGGGAGAGGAGCCTGAGGTTGTGGTACATATAGGTACCAATGACATAGGTAAAAAAAGAGAAGAGGTCCTGAAGGGAGAATTTAGGGAGTTGGGAGGAGAGTTAAGGAAAAGGACCAAACAAGTAACAATCTCAGGATTACTGCCTGTGCCACGCGACAGTGAGAGTAGGAATGGAGCGAGGTGGAGGATAAATGCGTGGCTGAAAGACTGGTGCAGTGGGCAGGGATTCAAGTTTCTGGATCATTGGGACTTCTTTTGGGGAAGGTGTGACCTGTACAGAAAGGACGGGTTGCACTTGAACCCGAAGGGGACCAATATCCTGGCGGGGAGATTTGCAAAGGCTACTGGGGAGACTTTAAACTAGAATGGTTGGGGGGAGGGACTCATGTGCAGAAAGCTAGTGGACAGGTGTGAGGCAGGAGGCAGAGGAGGGAAGCACTCGGACCCAAAGTCTAGGGGAGAAAGAAGAAAAAGAAAATAAACAGAGAATAAGAGGCGGTGGGTTTCTTAAATGTGCATATTTTAATGCTAGGAGCATTGTAAGAAAGGTGGATGAGCTTAGAGCCTGGATTGATACCTGGAAGTATGATGTTGTGGCGATCAGTGAAACATGGTTGCAGGAGGGCTGTGATTGGAAACTAAATATTCCAGGATTTTGTTGCTTCAGGTGTGATAGAATTGGAGGAGCAAGAGGTGGAGGTGTTGCATTGCTTAAAAGGGAAGATATTACAGCAGTGCTTTGGCAGGATAGATTGGAGGGCTCGTCTAGGGAGGCTATTGGGGTGTAACTGAGAAGTGGGAAAGGTGCAGCAACACTTATAGGGGTGTATTATAGACCGCCAAATGGGGAGCGAGAATTGGAAGAGCAAATATGTAAGGAGATAGCAGTTATTAGTAGTAAGCACAAGGTAGTGATTGTGGGAGATTTTAATTTTCCACACATAGACTGGGAAACACATTCTGTAAATGGGCTGGATGGTTTGGAGTTTGTAAAATGTGTGCAGGATAGTTTTTTGCAGCAATACATTGAGGTACCTACTAGAGAAGGGGTAGTGCTGGACCACCTGTTTGGAAACGAGACAGGTCAGGTGGCGGAGGTATGCGTTGGGGAGCACTTCGGGTCCAGTGATCACAATACCATTGGTTTCAATATAATTATGGAGAGGGTCAGAACTGGACCTAGGGTTGAAATTTTTGATTGGAGAAAGGCTAACTTTGATGAGATGCGAAATGATTTAAAAGGAGTGAACTGGGACATTTTGTTTAATGGGAAGTATGTAGAAGAGAAATGGAGGACATTTAAAGGGGAAATTTTAAGAGTACAGAATCTTTATGTCCCTGTTCGGTTGAAAGGAAATAGTAAAATTTGAAAGAGCCATGGTTTTCAAGGGAAATTGGACACTTGGTTCGGAAAAAGAGAGAGAGATCTACAATAATTATAGGCAGCATGGAGTGAATGAGGTGCTAGAGTAGTATAAAGATTGTAAAAATAATCTTAAGAAAGAAATTAGAAAAGCTAAAAGAAGAGATGAGGTTGCTTTGGCAAGTAAGGTGAAAGTAAATCCAAAGGGTTTCTACAGCTATATTAATAGCAAAAGGATAACGAGGGATAAAATTGGTCCATTAGAGAGACAGAGTGGACAGCTATCTGCAGAGCCAAAAGAGATGGGGGAGATATTGAACAATTTCTTTTCTTTGGTATTCACCAAGGAGAAGGATATTGAATTATGTGAGGTAAGGGAAACAAGTAGAGTAGCTATGGATACTATGTGATTGAAAGAAAAAGAAGTACTGACACTTTTGAAAAATATAAAAGTGGATAAGTCTCCAGGTCCTGACAGCATATTCCCTAGGACATTGAGGGAAGTTAGTGTAGAAATAGCAGGGGCTATGACAGAAATATTTCAAATGTCATTAGAAAAGGGAATAGTGCCCGAGTATTGGCGTACTGCGAAAGTTGTTCCATTGTTTAAAAAGGGTTCTAAGAGGAAACCTAGCAATTATAGACCTGTTAGTTTGACTTCAGTGGTGGGCAAATTAATGGAAAAGATACTTAGAGATAATATATATAAGCATCTGGATAAACAGGGTCTGCTTAGGAACAGTCAACATAGATTTGTGCCTGGAAGGTCATGTTTGACTAATCTTCTTGAATTTTTTGAAGAGGTTACTAGGGAAATTGATGAGGGTAAAACAGTGGATGTTGTCTATATGGTCTTTGGTAAGGCCCTTGACAAGGTTCCTCATGGAAGGTTGGTTAAGAAGTTTCAATTGTTGGGTATAAATGCAGGAGTAGCAAGATGGATTCAACAGTGGCTGAATGGGAGACGCCAGAGAGTAATGGTGGATGGCTGTTTGTCAGGTTGGAGGCCGGTGACTAGTGGGGTGCCTCAGGGATCTGTGTTGGGTCCACTGTTGTTTGTCATGTACATCAATGATCTGGATGAAGGTGTGGTAAATTGGATTAGTAAGTATGCAGATGATACTATGATAGGTGGTGTTGTGGATAATGAAGTAGATTTCCAAAGTCTACAGAGAGATTTAGGCCATTTGGAAGAACGGGCTGAAAGATGGCAGATGAAGTTTAATGCTGATAAGTGTGAGGTGCTACATCTTGGCAAGACAAATTAAAATAAGACGTACATGGTAAAGGGGGGATTCGACCGCACCCAAGGCACTGCTTTGATCTGCTTTTTTTGGCTGTTGTGTCTGTCAATGTACAGCTGAAAGTCAGGAAGGATAAAAGTTATGATAAAATCTTTTTTAAGTTAAACCAGGTTACAAGGTTTTTCAATCTCCTTCCTGTACTCCGTCTCATTATTTGTTTAGTGGTGTCATGGTGGCACAGAGGTAGAGTTTCTTGCAGCGCCAGAGACCCGGGTTCGATCCTGACTGCAGGTTCTTGTCTGTACGGAGTTTGTACTCTTCTCCCCGTGATCTGCATGGGTTTTCTCTGAGATCTTCAGTTTCCTCCCACACTCCAAAGACGTACAGGATTATAGGTTAATTGGCTTGGTATAAAAAATGTAAATTGTCCGTAGTGTGTGTAGGATAGTGTTGGGGGATCGCTGGTTGGTGCGGACTGGGTGGGACGAAGGACCTGTTCCCGCGCTGTCTCGAAACTAAATTAATCTTAACTAATCTAAAGTAAAGTATATTTGTTTAAATGTTTTGATTTATTGCATCATAGAATGATAAAGTGTGCAAACAGGCCCTTTGGCCCAACTTGCCCACACTGACCATCATATCCCAGCTATGCTAGTTCCACCTGCCAGCATTTGCTCCATATCCCATCAATCCTGTCCTATCCATGTACCTGTCTAACTATTTCTTAAATGTTGGGATAGAACCTGCCTTAACTTCCTCCTCTGCCAGCTTGATCCATGCACCCACCACCCTTTCTGTGAAAATGTTACCACTCAGATTCCCATTAAATCTTTTCCCCTTCAACTCAAACCTATGTCCTCTGGTCTTCGATTTATCAACTCTGGGCCAGAGACTCTGTGCATCTACCCGATCTAATCCTCTCATGATATTACACACCTCAATAAGATTACCTCTCATCCTCCTGCACTCCAAGGAATAGAGTCCCAACCTACTCAACCTCTCACTATCACTCAGACCATCGAGCCCTGGCAACATACTTGTAAATCTTCTCTGTACCCTTTCCAGATTGACATCTTGACATGGTGCCCAGAACTGAACACAATACTCTAAATGCGGCCTCACGAACGTCTTATACAACTGCAACATGACCTCCCAACTTCTATACTCAATACTCTGATTGATGAAGGCCAATGTGCCAAACGCCTTTTTGACCACCCTATCTACCTGTGACTCCACCTTCAAGGAACCATGCACCTGCACTCCTAGATTCCTCTGCTCTACAACACTCCCCAGAGATCTACCATTCACAGTGTAGGTCTTGCCCATGTTACACTTCCCAAAATGCAACACCTAACATTTCTCTGTATTCAATTCCATCACCCATTCCTCAGCCCAGTTGGCCAATCGATCAAGACCCTGCTGCAATTTTTCACATCCATCTTCATTATCTGCAAAACCACATACTTTTGTATCATCTGCAAACTGGCTAATATTATTGTGTATGCTCTCATCCAAATCATTGATATGGATGACAAACAATAACGGGCCCAGTATCAAACCCTGAGACACATCACTAGTCACAGTCCTCCAGTCCGAGAAGCAACCTTTCACCATCACCCTCTGCTTCCTTCCATGAAGCCAATTTTCAAACCATTCAGCTATCTCTCCTTGGATCCCATGCAATCTAACCTTCCAGAGCAGCCCAGCATGCAGAATCTTGTTGAATGCTGTGCTGAAGTCCATGTTCACAACATCTACAGCTCTGCCCTCAATGACCTTTTTGGTCCCGTCTTCAAACAAAATTCCAAAACAAAATGTAGTCGCAATTTTAGTTGATTTCTCTTTCTCATTTAGTTTTAAAAGTAATTCAATTATCTGAATGTCAAGAGCCATGTAGAAGAACTGGGAAACTTTGACAGCGAGGTTGTTTTGCCAAACGTTTTGAGAGGAGCTTTGTGGCAGAAACTTACTAATCCACGTCATCCAGTTATGTCAATTGAGCCTTGTTGTTGAACAAGACTTCCCCACCATCGAAGGGATCTATTGAAGTCGCTGCCACAAAAAGGCAGCCAATATCATCAAAGATCCATACCATCCTGGCCACACACTCATTTCACCATTGCCATCGGGAAGAAGGTACAGGAGCCTGAAAACTGTAACATCCAGGTTCACGAATTACTTCTTCCCTACAGCCATCAGGCTATTAAACACGACACCAAATAAGCTCTGAACTGCAACAGGCTATTATTATTTTATTGCACTATATTTGTTTATTTATTGAGTATGTGTGTATTAGTATATATACACACTGAATTCTTTTTTCCCATTATGTACTATGTTTACACATTGTGTTGTGCTGCAGCAAGTAAGAATTTCATTGTCCTATCAGGGACATATGACAATAAAACACTGTTGACTTCTTGGTTGCAGAACCACTGAGGCATGAACGTTTATCTTGCTGAATTTTGAAAAGATACAGTTTTTTTGCTTATTATTCCCAGGCTGTCATTTGCTGGAGAAGGCATCAAATGACATGCCCTGCTTATTAAACATTTTGCTGCAACTTTCAACAGGTTTTTGTTTGCACACTCATTTGAGCAGGAATCAAATGATTGCATGGATAATCATTGTTCCCGAGATATTTGCACTATTGAAGTGGGACGACCTCACAGCTTTAAGGCTTCCAGTGAGAGTGCTAATACAGATTCAGATTCAGATTCAGATTCAATTTAATTGTCATTGTCAGTGTACAGTACAGAGACAACGAAATGCAGTAATACTATCACTTAACAAGTCTGAAGAAGCGGCCGATTCGGAAACTCCAAGCCGTAAGTGTATTCCGATCTGTTCCGATCATCCTGTGATGTATAACAACAACAACAGCTGTGGTTTCGTGCCAAACCAACCGAGTGGCAACGTGGCCGGAATGCAAGAGAAAACCTGTCCCCTCGGAGCTACGTCATCTCTACACCGAGTGGTACTGAGTTCCGCAGAAACAGGAAGGACATACGACCTGCGCACGAAGTAGCTGAGCTATGCCCTGGCAACACGCAGCAGACGAGCGCGAGCGCGAGCACTCTCCCACAAGGAGGAACCCCTTTCACAGAAGGAGCTAGTCTCCCAGACTCAAGAGAACTATTACAGGCTGCATCACAAGGTTCTGAAGTGGGAGAACCAGCTCAAAGCGTAGTGGGTGAACCGGCTCGAAGCGTGCCAAACTACACTCACACACTACAGAAATACGACACAGAACGAGTTGGAAATACGACTTGCACGAGAAGTGGGCGATGGTCAAAACACCCAACTCGACTTGTTATGTAAAATTGGCAATTATTTTATAGTTCTGTAATATGAAGAGCACTGTGTTATTTGTGGTACTTTATCCACATTAAATTGCTTAAAGGTTCAAGTTATTAGTTTTGACCCCAGCATTGAAGGGGGAGATGTAATGTAATTAAAGTGAAGGGGGAGATGTGATGTATATGTAATATAAATGCCAGCACCCCTTGAGGCCAAAAGCAGAAGCTGGCAAATGTGCTTGTGCCTCGTGACCTTCTAGAAGTTTTGGTTGGTTGTTCAGATTAAATCTTTCTTACAAGATGGCGGTCGTGTATTCATTCTGCTAGTCAGAACAGGGCCTTACAGCAGACATTACAATCCCGGCGAGAGGGCCGGTACATCGGGCCGTCCCTAGCGGCGACTGCGGAGGATTCAAAGACCCCGACCACAGGTGAACAAAGAGAAAGGTGACTGAACTTTATTGCCTTCCATCACAGTGAGAAACGTTGATTCTGGTGTGGTGGATGTTTATGTTACGCTTTATCATGCATTGTGTTCTTTTTATTTGTATGGCTGTATGGTAACTCAAATCTCACTGTACCAATTGGTGCACGTGACAATAAATGTGAACTTGAATTTTAAGAGTCTCGACCTGAAATCTCACATATCCATAGACTCCAGAGATGCTGCCTGACCTGCTGAGTTACTCCAGCACTTTGTCCGCTACACTCAAGCACTGGTTAGACAGCGGGCAAAGAATCCTTGTTTTTTTCCCTTCAAATTTATTAGATGTAGTAGGCAATTTTGCTCAAGAAAGGTATTACAATTGTTGACCCAAGGATAATAGATCTGCTACAGTTGAGCACAAAAAAAGTATGTTTATGGCCTCCATTCTTGCGGGAACTTCATACATCCAAATTCACCAACAACAATAAAAACATAGTCACACAGAATAGACACCGACCCTTCAGCACAACTTGGGCCAGGTTTTATCATTTAGTTTATTTTATTGTCACGTATCGAGGTACAGTGAAATGCTTTCTTGTTGCCTGCTATCCAGTCAGTGGAAAGACTATACAGGATTACGATCAAGCCGTCCACACTGTACAGATACAGGATAAAGGGAATAACATTTAGTGCAAGATAAAATCCAGTAATATCCGATTAAAGATAGTCCAAGGGACTCTAATGAGGTAGGTCGTAGTTCATGACCGTTCTCTAGTTGGTGATAGGATGGTTCAGTTGCCTGATAACAGCTGGGAAGAAACCATTCCTGAATCGGGAGGTGTGCATTTTCACACGTGTACCTTTTGCCTAATGGGAGAGGGGAGAAGAGGGAATGACCGGGAAGAAACTCGTCCTTGATTATGCTGGTGGCCGTGCCGAGACAGCGTGAGGTGTAAATGGGAGCCACTGGAAGGGTGGTTGGTTTGTGTAATGGTCTGGGCTGCATCCTCAATTCTCTGTAATTTCTTAGTATTGGATGGAGCTGCTCCCAAACCGTGCTGTGATGCATCTCTATAGAATGCTTTATACAGCAAATCTGTAGAAGTTGGTTAGAGTTGTTGGTGACATGCCGAACTTCGTAAGCCTTTTAAGGAAGTAGAGGCATTGCATTGATGTGCTTTCTTGGCCCACTACAGTGATTTTGTTTGGGAATTTGTAAATTGAGTGGGATTTATATGTGTCTGCACAGGCGTGGGTGTATAAGGAGTAAATAAGGTGGCTGAGAACACATCCCTGTGGAGCACCAGAGTTGAGGATTATCGTAGAGGATGAGTTGTCACCTATTCTCACTGATTGGGGTCTGTTGGTCAGGAAGTCAAGAATCCAGTTGAGGAGATGAGTGCTAACTCCAGGTTACACGAGTTTGGAGATGAGTTTGGCTGAGCTTGTCTCATTTGCGGAATAGTCAGAAGATTTCATTGGCTAAAACTCATGTAGTATTTTTTAACAGTAGTCCTTATTTTTTAACATAAAGTCAGGGATTTTGTTCTTAGGAAGATTACAACTATAATGGGATGCAAGACCGATGAGGGGCCATTTGGTCAGCCCAGGTTTGTGAACGTTTGTAGCAGCCTATGCACCATCCACAACTTTCCGAGAAAGAATTGGAAGGAAAAATAGAGAATATTAAGGACCTTGAAATAATTGAACCATCTACATTACTAAAACTTAGATCTTGACCGCTTTTGACACTGTGATAACCATATAACAATTACAGCATGGAAACAGACCATCTCGGCCCTTCTAGTCCGTGCCGAACACTTATTCTCCCCTAGTCCCATCTACCTGCACTCAGACCATAACCCTCCATTCCTTTCTCGTCCATATAACTATCCAATTTATTTTTAAATTATAAAATCGAACCTGCCTCCACCACCTCCACTGGAAGCTCATTCCACACAGCCACCACTCTCTGAGTAAAGAAGTTTCCCCTCATGTTACCCCTAAACTTCTGTCCCTTAATTCTCAAGTCATGTCCTCTTGTTTGAATCTTCCCCACTCTCAGTGGGAAAAGCTTATCCACATCAACTCTGTCTATCCCTCTCATCATTTTAAAGACCTCTATCAAGTCCCCCCTTAACCTTCTGCGCTCCAAAAAATAAAGACCTAACTTGTTCAACCTTTCTCTGTAACTTAGTTGCTGAAACCCAGGCAACATTCTAGTAAATCTCCTCTGTACTCTCTCTATTTTGTTGACATCCTTGCTATAATTAGGCGACCAAAATTGTACACCATACTCCAGAATTGGCCTCACCAATGCCTTGTACAATTTTAACATTACATCCCAACTTCTATACTCAATGTTCTGATTTATAAAGGCCAGCACACCAAAAGCTTTCTTTACTACCCTATCTACATGAGATTCCACTTTCAGGGAACTGTGCACAGTTATTCCCAGATCCCTCTGCTCACCTGCATTCCTCAATTCCCTACCATTTACCATGTACGTCCTATTTTGATTTGTCCTGCCAAGATGTAGCACCTCACACTTATCAGCATTAAACTCCATCTGCCATCTTTCAGCCCACTCTTCCAACCGGCATAAATCTCTCTGTAGGCTTCTACTTCATTATCCACAACACCACCTATCTTAGTATCATCTGCATACTTACTAATCCAATTTACCACACCTTCACCCAGATCATTGATGTACATGACAAACAACAGTGGACCCAACACAGATCCCAGTGGCGCCCCACTAGTCACTGGCCTCCAACCTGACAAACAGCCATCCACCATTACTCTCTGGCATCTCCCATTCAGCCACTGTTGAATCCATCTTGCTACTCCTGCATTTATACCCAACAATTGAACCTCCTTACCAAACCTTCCATGAGGAACCTTGTCAAAGGCCTTACTGAAGTCCATATATACAACATCCACTGCTTTACCCTCATCAATTTCCCGAGTAACCTCTTCAAAAAATTCAAGAAGATTAGTCAAACATGACCTTCCAGGCACAAATCCATGTTGACTGTTCCTAATCAGACCCTGTTTATCCAGATGCTTATATATATTATCTCTAAGTATCTTTTCCATTAATTTGCCCATCACTGACGTCAAACTAACAGATCTATAATTGCTAGGTTTACTCTTAGAACCCTTTTTAAACAATGGAACAACATGCGCAATACGCCAATCCTCCGGCACTATTCCCGTTTCTAATGACAATTGAAATATTTCTGTCATAGCCCCTGCTATTTTTACACTAACTTCCCTCAATGTCCTAGGGAATATCCTGTCAGGACCTGGAGACTTATCCACTTTTATATTTTTCAAAAGTGTCAGTACTTCCTCTTCTTTGAATCTCATAGTTTCCATAGCTACTCTACTTGTTTCCCTTACCTCACATAATTCAATATCCCTCTCCTTGGTGAATACCGAAGAAAAGAAATTGTTCAATATCTCCCCCATCTCTTTTGGCTCTGCAGATAGCTGTCCATTCTGACTCTCTAATGGACCAATTTTATCCCTCGTTATCCTCTTGCTATTAATATAGTTGTAGAAATCCTTTGGATTTACTTTCACCTTACTTGCCAAAGCAACCTCATATCTTCTTTTAGCTTTTCTAATTTCTTTCTTAAGATTCTTTTTACATTCTTTATACTCCTCTAGCACCTCATTCACTCCATGCTGCCTATAATTATTGTAGATCTCTCTCTTTTTCCGAATGTGATGTGATTTCCGAGAGAATGCCGCCAATTACGGCCGTCATTTTTGGCCACCTCGCTCAGAGCCCCCCACCGCCAGACTGGTCTGGAGGATTTATCCCATCGATGAAAAATCAGATATATATTCATGTATTAAAAAAATCACCATTCTCTCTGCTGCCCCTGCTGGTGGCAGGGGGGAGGGACTATAAATCCTGGAAGTGTCGTGGCTCACTCAGTCTCTGCCAGACGGAGGAAGCGAGAGGCTCATGGCTCTCTGAGCTGCGAATAACGCTGAACGCACGTCTACTGCATGGTGAGTCCCCGGGATGTGGTTTTCAGCAAATGTGTTTGTTGTTTGCAAAGTGTTTTTGTCCAATTGGCTTGGCTTTTAAAGGGCTTGCTTGCAACAGTTTTCGGATGGATAAAGCGTGAATAAACATTTTATTAGATCAGGACTGTGTTTAATTTCAAAATTGGCGCTCATTCTGTGATTTTCGCTTATTTGCAAGATGGCGCAGATGACGTCATTTCCGGTTAGCGGCATGCTTGTGCTGAGTGCATCATTTCCAGTTTGTGGCAAGAAGCGAGAGGGTGACGTCAAGATGGCGCCGAGTGCAGGTGCCGTTGAATAATTCAAGAGAGCTGACTGCTCTGTCTATGGTGTGTTTGTTGGATGTTATTTAAAGCATGTTTTTGCTTCAGCACCAGCAGCCTCTACAGGAGGCTTTAAACATTTGTTTTACACACTGTATATTCAACACGTTCTGAAGTTACTTGGCATTTTAGTATTGAGTGTGAGTGAATGAGTGTGTGTGTGGGGGAATGAGTCTGTGTGTCTGTGAATGAGTCTGTCTGTGTGTGGGTGTGTGCGAATGAGTGTGTGCGAATGAGTGTGTGTAAATGAGTGTTTGTGTGTGTGTGAGAGTCTGTGTGTGAGTGTGTGTGAGGTGGAGAGTGTGTGTGGTCAACAAATAACAAATAGTACAAACTAGCGCAACAGAAAGCCCCCCCCCCACCAGCTGGCTATATTGGAATTGGTGGAGAGGTGGAATATTGCTTTGGGTGACCGGCCCTCCCGTGTGTTTTGGGTCCCACTTAGTCTAGTTTCTTCATGTATTTTGAATTGAACCATTTATTCAGGTATTTTGTTCCATATTCTCAATTAATGTTTATTCTACACATAATCTACAGTTATTTTTGAAAGAACTTTGTCAAAATATTTTGTATCATTTTGGGGAGAAAAGACAAATCTTATTTTATTATAGTTACACAAACGCTGGCGAGTTCAGATGTACTTGGTCATTGCTTTATTTGAAATTGTCACAAAAAGGCACTTCAAAGACATATCAGCCTTCCGAAATACTGCTGCAAGTAAGAATTTCATTATTCCGTTTCAGGACGCATGACAAAATACTCATGACTTGGAAGTAATAATTTAAAAATATTTTTTAGTTATTTTCACTTATCACAAACAATTTAAAAGATTTTCCAGCACTGTCTATCTTTAAATATTCAGCTTTGATTAGGCGCACACACAAGTGGAATCTGTTAAACCAATGCAGATGGTTCTGAGTGTTAACGTTTAAAATACAAGTAATATTTGTTTGCTGGTATAATTAAACAGGCAGAAAGAAACCTGCTACTTGGGGGAAATTATCTTGTCATAAGTGCAGAACGGTGAATATTGAGACAGTTGCCAAGTGTTTGTTAACATAGAATGAAATTTACAGTTGTAAAACTCACAAGTCTTGTGTCGATGACAGAAAGCAATATAAACATGGCACTTTGATAGGAGCCGGGAATACCTGACTGCAATTTCACTGAGTTGTACATGACCAGCGCTGCGGCACTGACCCACTCTCCGCCGCAAGGGTTCACGTTTAGTTTGCAATTGTTTCCGACCGGCTGCACTGACAAGTCGCTTATTTCCCCCAGCATCTCTGCTCAGTCTGATTCCCTCACCGCACCCCTCCGGTGCGATCTGCAACTAGGAGCCTCCTCTGTGGTGCATCTTGATGTGTTTTCCACTCTTCTTCCGCCATCAACACACACTCTCTCCTCCCCCTCCCGTCACCAACTTTCTCCCTCTCTCATTTCTCTCTCACTTCGCTCCCTCTCTATTTGTATCTCAATCCCTAATTTCTCACTTTCTCTTTCATCTTCATCTCTCCCCCCACCGCTTCCTTCCCTGCCTTCCCATCTCTCTCCCCTTCCTGCCCCCCTCTCCCCCTCTCCCTCGTCTCCCTCACCCCCTCTCCCCTCCGCTCCCCCGTCTCCTCCTCCCCCCTCTCCCCTTCCCTCCTTCCCCCTCCTCGCCTCACCCCCCCCCTCCCCCCTCTCTCCTTCCCTCCCTCTCTCCCTTCCCCTCCCCCGCTCTCCCCTTCCCTTCCCTTCTCTTCCCCCTTCCCTCCACTTCCCTCCACCTCCCTCTCCCTCCCCCTTCCCCTTCACTACCCCCCCCCTCCTTGTCTCCTCACCCCCACCCCCACCCCCCTCTCTCCCGTTCATAGAAACATAGAAAATAGGTGCAGGAGTAGGCCATTCGGCCCTTCGAGCCTGCACCACCATTCAATATGATCATGGCTGATCATCCAACTCAGTATCCTGTACCTGCCTTCTCTCCATACCCCCTGATCCCTTTAGCCACAAGGGCCACATCTAACTCCCTTCCCCTCTCTCTCTCTCTCTCTCTCTCTCTCCCTCCTCACACACTCTATCTCTCTCTCCTTCTCTCTCTCTCTCTATCACTCTCTATCACTCTCTCTCTCTCTCTCCCTCCTCTCTCTCTCTCTCCCTCTCTCACACACTCTCTCTCTCTCTCTCTCTCTCTCTCTCCATCTCTCTCTCTCTCCTTCTCTCTCTCTCTCTCCTTCTCTCTCCTCTCTCTCTCTCTCCCTCTCCCTTCTCTCTCTCTCTCTATCACTCTCTCTATCAAAGATCTAAGATCTTCTCTCTCTATCTCTCTCTCCTTCTCTCTCTCTATCACTCCCTCCCTCCTCCGTGCCCGCTCGGCCAGCAGTTGCCGCACTGAGTAATGAGCTGTGATACGGTTGGCCAGTTTCCAACCCCAGCGGCCGCTCATTGGCCGGTGTCGAGCTCGCGCTCACACTGATTGGATTCGGGGCCTGGTTTTTCTCTCGCAGCCTAGTTTTTTTTTTACAACTGAAGCAAATCCTGGTACAAAGTGAAGGTGTGGGGGATGCAAGGTTTGCCTCTTCATTTCTTTCCCTCCTCGGGTCAAGGTGGCAGCGAAGGAGCAGCGGCTCCAGCGCGGGTTGGGGTTCATTGCGGGGACGAGGGAGCTGTTTGTGTTTGCGCACTGATTTGCAGATGGGTGGATTTATTTAATTCTTTGGAAAGATTTGGGTGGGGTTGCTGCTTCTGATCGCTCAGTGTGTGTGTGTATGTGTCGATGCAGTTGATGAAGGGGTCGGGTTGTATCTTTAATAAACAAATGCCGGGCAGCTCATGTATTTTCAGGGGTGCAATCTGTAAGTTGCAGCACATAATTGTATTGTAATCGGGCTGCTCGACTTTTATTTCCTCATAGATAGATGAATACTACCCCTTCCCGTGGTTTTATCTGACTGTTGGGGTGTATGTTGTTGTTGGAGGGTTGTGGGATGCTGTAACCGAATGCTTCCCTGTGCATAACGTGGCTGCGTTTGATGCAGTGCGAAGACTTACTACAAGTTTGTCACAAAATTATCATTCTGCCATGAAAGAGAGCCTTTCGCTGTAATCTAATCCTCCAGGAGTAATGTAAGATCCAAGTTTTATTTATATATATATATATATATATAGTTTTATGGATCAACTTGATGTGCATTTCCAAATTACGATTTTTAATGCAAGGGAAGGTATTTTCTGAATCGGATTCAGCAGCTGGAGGCGCTAATTTTATTAGTCGATTGTCCATCAATAATGTCAATAATACTTTGCTTTTTGAATGAAAATGTCGCTTGGTATGTGTCAAGTAAACTATCCTCCATAATGGCAGACGAAGCAGAGTAATTCATGAGTTTTAAAAATCAGAAATTACTCTTTGAGTGATTTGCAGAAAGCTGTTATGGTTCTGTGTACACGCATATGTTAATTCATTATGGATTCAGATCCATTCATAGCGGATTTGGCTAGTGTTTGACACTGCCATTGTGTTTTGCATTGAGGTTGCAGAAAAGTTTACTAGTGTTGATGGGCCACCTTTGTCGGCATGGGCAAGCTGGGCTGAAAGGCCTATTTCCATGCTGCATTACTCTGACTCTAAGTGGCCTCAGTTGGACTTCAGGAAGCATCTGGATCACACTTGAAACGACAAAATGGGGGTCATATAGTCACAGAGCAGGGAAATAGCTCCTTCGGCCCAAGTTTCCCATGCCAATCAAGGTTTTATTTTATTGTCACGTATACGAAGGTGCAGTGAAAAGGTATTTGTTGCGTGCTAACCAGATAGCGGGAAGACTATACACGATTACAATTGGGTTATCCACAGTGCACAGATACACAATAAAGGAAATAACGTTTAGTGCAAAATAAAGTCTGAATAATGATAGTCTGAGGGCCTTCAATAAGGTAGATAGTAACTCAGAACCGCACTCTAGTTGGTAGGATGGTTCAGTTGGTAGTGCCATCTACACCTGCCTGCGTTTGGCCCATATCCCTCTAAATCTTTTCTCTCCATGCATCTGTCCAAATGACTTTTACATGATATTATGGTAGATGTCTCAATATCCTCCTCTGGCAGCTTGTTCCATAGCACCTTCTGTGTGGAAAACTTTGCCCCTTGCATTCCTTTTATTTTTTTTTCCCCCTCACCTTAAACCTATGCTCTCTGGTTGATTATTTCTCCTACTTTTGGTAAAAAGAAAACTTTGTGCGTTCACTCTATCTATTCTCATGATCGTGTACACTTCTATAAGATCACCCCTCATCCTCCTGCTTCTCCAATTAATATATTCTAGCCTGCCCAACCTCTCCCTTTTAGCTCTGGCCGAAAAGACCTGGCAATCTCCTCAAATCTTCTCTGCATTCTTTCCAGCATAACACCACCCTTCTAATAGGATGTCCAAAACAGAACACAATACTCCAAACACAGCCTCACCAACCTCTTGTATGATTGTAACATAACATGACGATTTCTGTACTCAATACCTTGACTGATGAAAGCCAATGTGCTGAAAGCCTTATTGTCCACCATATCTACCTGTGGTGCCACTTTCAACTATGCATCTTCACATTTACGAGAATGGTTCCCGGAATGAGTGGGTTAACATATGACGAGCGTTTGACGGCACTGGGCTTCTACTTGCTGGAGTTTAGAATGATCAGGGGTGATCTCAGTGAAACTTACCGAATAGTGAAAGGCCTGGATAGGGTGGATGTGGAGACTGCCCTGCCATGGATTGATTTCCCAAATGATAACGCCTCATCTTGTATGCAGTAAACTCTATTAACCATTCCTCGGTCCATTTTCCCAGCTGATTAAGATCCTGCTGTAATTTTTGATAACCATCTTTGCTATCTTCGATATTGCCGACTATCAGCAAACTATTGAATCATGCCGTTTACATTACGTCATCCAAATCATTGATATAAACCACAAAAGCAATGGGCCCAGCACTGATCCCTGAGGCACACCATTTATCACAGGTCTCCAGTCCCAGGGAATGGAAGGATTGATGTAGGTTTTTGAAGCTGAAAGTGGTATTTGCTTGCCAGCAGAGTGCAGTTTTGTTTTTTTCTCTCTTCCATTTGGTAGCTGTTGAATGTGAGTGTGCAAGACATTTTTCCGATGACGGTCATTGTCTCATGAGATTTAAGGAAAGAGCTTCTATTATGATGTAAATTGGAAAGAATCCATTCTGCTCCAAGTACTTGAGTAAAGGCAGCCTTTGTCGAATGAAACTTTTAACGACTCGTGTGAAAGAACTTTCAGAACTGGGAAAATATCACAGGAAATAGAGAGGGCAGATGGGGCAAAATGAGATTTTTTAAAATTTTGCAGGAAAAATGAAATTAAAGAGCAAAAGAGATGATAAAACCTTGTATAGGAATGGTGGGCTTCTCCAGAAGATTGAAGGGCATGGAATCTAGGGAAAGCCTGGATACTGAATTGGCTTCATGGAAGAAAGGAGAGGGTGACAGTGGAAGGTTATTTTCCATACTGGAGGCCAGTGACTGGTGGTGTGCCTCAGGGATCGGCCTATTGATGTTTGTGGTTTATATCAACGATTTATATGAGAATGTACAAGGCATGATTAATATGTTTCCATATGACATTAAAGTAGCTGGTATCGTAGACGGTGTAGATGACTATCTTCAAGTGTGCTGAGAAATGGCTAATGGAGTTACAGATAAGTGCGAGGTGTTGCATTTTGGGAAGTCGAACCAGGTCAGGGCCTTCCCTGTAAATGGTTGCACCCTGAGAAGCGTTGCAGAGCAAAGGGATAGGAACGTGTACCTAGTTGCGCAAGGTGTTGCATATTTGGGTATATAAGTCGAATATAGGTCATGGTGTGGGCTATATATGGGGGAGAGCTATATATATATTTATAATATATATAGGATAGATATTTATATATAATATATATACTACCTATAAATTCGAGAATATATCAATATATATCTATATATAGCTATATATATATGCTATATATCAGCAAGCCAATTTGGGGAAGTGGGAGAAGCAAGGACTCTTGAAATTGGAGAAGGAATATGGAAGATGGGGTGCTGTCCTATTTGCGGTTGGACTCGAGCCATGGAGGAGGAATATGGAAGATCGGTTGTTACAGTTGTACGAGATGTTGATGAGGCTGCACTTGGAATATTGTGTTCAGTTTTGTCACCCTGCTCACAGAAAGGCTGTCATTAAACTGGAAAGAATGCAGAGAAAATTTAGAAGGATGTTGCCATGACTTGAGGTCTGGAGGAGTTTGGGGGTGCAGGAGACTGATAAATGATCCTATGGAGGTGGATAAAATCGTAAGGGGAGTGGAGATTTTGTGGGAGTGGTTGGGGCGAGGGACTCGAATAGAGAAAGATAGTAGACAGAATGGGAGGCAGGAAGCAGAAAAGGGAAGCACTCGGACACAAGAGGAGAAAGAAGAAAAAGGAAATAAACAGAGAATGAGAGGCGGGGGGTTTCTTAAATGTGCATATTGTAATGCTAGGAGCATTGTAAGAAAGGTGGATGAGCTTAGAGTCTGGATAGACATCTGGAAGTATGATGTTGTGGCGATCAGTGAAACATGGTTGCAGGAGGGCTGTGATTGGAAACTAAATATTCCAGGATTTCGTTACTTCAGGTGTGATAGAATTGGAGGGGCAAGAGGTGGAGGTGTTGCATTGCTTGTCAGGGAAGATATTACAGCAGTGCTTTGGCAAAATAGATTGGAGGGCTTATCTCGGGAGGCTATTTGGGTGGAACTGAGTTGTGGGAAAGGTGTAGCAACACTTATAGGGGTGTATTATAGACCGCCGAATGGGGATCGAGAATTGGAAGAGCAAATATGTAAGGAGATAGCAGATATTAGTAGTAAGCACAAGGTAGTGATTGTGGGAGATTTCAACTTTCCACACATAGACTGGGAAACACATTCTGTAAATGGGCTGGATGGTTTGGAGTTTGTAAAATGTGTGCAGGATAGTTTTTTGCAGCAATACATAGAGGTACCTACTAGAGGAGTGCTGGACCTCCTGTTAGGAAATGAGACGGGACAGGTGGCAGAGGTATGCGTTGGGGAGCGACAAGAAAGGAAAAAGGAGGAGGAGCCCAAAGGCTGGGGGATGGGAGGAGACAGCAGGGGGACTGAGGAAGGGGAGGAGATAGCACGGACTAACAAAATTGGGAGAATTCGATGTTCATGTCCCCAGGATGCAGACTCCCCAAGCGGAATATGAGGTGCTGTTCCTCCAATTTCCGGTGCTGCTCGCTGTGACCATGGAGGAGACCCAGGACAGAGAGGTCGGAGAAGGAGTGGGAGGGGGAGTTGAAGTGCTAAGCCACCGGGAGGTCAGCTTGGTTATTGCGGACCGAGCGGAGGTGTTCGGCGAAACGATCGCCCAACCTCCGCTTGGTCTCACCGATATAGATCTGCTGACATCTAAAGCAGCGGATGCAATAGATGAGCTTGGAGGAGATGCAGGTAAACCTCTGTTGCGCCTGGAACGACTGCTTGGGTCCTTGAACAGAGTCGAGGGGGAGGTAAAGGGACAAGTGTTGCATTTCTTGCGGTTGCAAGGGAAAGTGCCCGGGGAGGGGGTGGTACGAGAGGGAAGTGAAGAATTGACAAGGGAGTTATGGAAGGAGTGGTCTTTGCGGAAGGCAGATATGGGGGGAGATGGGAAGATGTGGCGAGTGGTGGGGTCACGTTGGAGGTGGCGAAACTGATGGAGGATTACTTTTTGTATGTGACGGCTGGTGGGGTGAAAGGTGAGGACTAGGGGGACTCTGCCCTTGTTGCGAGTGGGGGTATGGGGAGAGAGAGCAGTGTTGCGTGGTATGGAAGACCCTGGTGCGAGCCTCATCTATGGTGGAGGAGGGAAACCCCGTTCCCTGAATAATGAGGACATTTCAGATGCCCTGGTGTGGAACGCCTCATCCGTGGAGCAGATGCGGCGTAGACGGAGGAATTGGGAGTAGAGGATGGAGTCCTTACAGGAAGCAGGGTGGGAAGAAGTGTAGTCCAGATAGCCATGGGAGTCGGTGGGTTTATAGTGGATGTCGGTCAGAAGTCTATCACCTGCAATGGAGATAGTGAGGTCAAGGAATGGTAGGGAAGTGTCGGAAATGGTCCAGGTGTATTTTGAGTGCCGGATGAAAGTTAGTGGTGAAGTGGATGAAGTCGGTCAGTTGTGTGTGGGTGCAGGAGGTGGCACCAAAGCAGTCGTCGATGTAGCGGAGGTAGAGGTCGGGGATGGGCCCTGGTATGTTTTGAACAAGGATTGCTCGACGTAACCGACAAATAGGCAGGCGGAGCTGGGGCCCATGCGTGTGCCCATAGCTACGCCTTGTATTTGGAGGAAATGGGAGGAGTCGAACGTGAAGTTATTGAGGGTAAGGACCAGCTTCGCTAGGCGGAGGAGAGTGTCAGTGGCTGGGTATAGGTTGCTTCTCTGGTCGAGGAAGAACCGGAGGGCTTTGAGACCATTCTGGTGGGGGATGGAGGTGTAGAGTGACTGGACGTCCATGGTGAAGATGAGGGGGTGAGGGCCTAGAGAATGGAATGCGCGGAGACGACGGAGAGTGCCTTCCTCCGGCCCCAACCCCCATCCCTGCCGGGTGTTCACTATTCTCCCCCTCTCCAACACCGAACGGTCTGTCCTCAACAGAGGTCTTACCTTTGTCCACCTCCGTCCCCACCTCAATGAATTCTGCGCCCACCACGACTTGGAGCTCTTCTACCGTCACCTCCGTCTCACAGCGTACTTCCATGGGAAGGAGTCCTCGCCTCCCACTGATGATCCCTTTTCCCGTCTCCAACGCATGCCCTCCTCGTGGAACCCCCCTCGTGGCCAATTTCCGGCTTTAGAACTCTTCATCAATAACTGCCGTCGCGACATTAACTGCCTCGACTTCTCCACTCCCCTGTCTCACTCCAACTCTCCCCCCCATGAACATGCTGCCATCGACTCACTCCGCAACAGCCCAGATTGGGTTATCAAACCTGCCGACCCCCATGCCCGATCAGTCTGAAGAAGGGTTTCGGCCCGAAACGTTGCCTATTTCCTACGCTCCATAGATGCTGCTGCACCCGCTGAGTTTCTCCAGCTTTTTTGTGTACCTTCGATTTTCCAGCATCTGCAGATCCTTCTTAAACATCTTTATGTTCCTGTTCGGTTGAAAGGAAACAGTAAAAATTGGAAAGAGCCCTGGTTTTCAAGGGAAATTGGACATCTTGTTCGGAAAAAGAGGGAGATCTACAATAATTATAGGCAGCATGAAGTAAATGAGGTGCTTGAGGAGTATAAGGACTGTAAAAAGAATCTTAAGAAAGAAATTAGAAAAGCTAAAAGATATGAAGTTGCTTTGGCAAGTAAGGTGAAAGTAAATCCAAAGGGTTTCTACAGCTATATTAATAGCAAAAGGATAACGAGGGGATAAAAATTGGTCCATTGGAGAGACAGAGTGGACAGCTATCTGCAGAGCCAAAAGAGATGGGGGAGATATTGAACAATTTCTTTTCTTCGGTATTCACCAAGGAGAAGGATATTGAATTATGTGAGGTAAGGGAAACTAGTAGAGTAGCTATGGATACTATGAGTTTCAAAGTAAAAGAAGTACTGACACTTTTGAAAAATATAAAAGTGGATAAGTCTCCAGGTCCTGACAGGATATTCCCTAGGACATTGAATGAAGTTAGTGTAGAAATAGCCGGGGCTATGACAGAAATATTTCAAATGTCATTAGAAACATGAATAGTCCCCGAGGATTGGCGTATTGCGCATGTTGTTCCATTGTTTAAAAAGGGTTCTAAGAGTAAACCTAGCAATTATAAACCTGTTACTTTGACTTCAGTGGTGGGCAATTTAATGGAAAAGATACTTAGAGATAATATATATAAACATCTGGATAAATAGGGTCTGATTAGGAACAGTCAGCATGGATTTGTGCCTGGAAGGTCATGTTTGACTAATCTTCTTGAATTTTTTGAAGAGGTTACTAGGGAAATTGACGAGGGTAAAGCAGTGGATGTTGTCTATATGGACTTTAGTAAGGCCTTTGACAAGGTTCCTCATGGAAGGTTGGTAAAGAAGGTTCAACTGTTGGGTATAAATGCAGGAGTAGCAAGATGGATTCAACAGTGGCTGAATGGGAGTCGCCAAAGGGTAATGGTGGATGGCTGTTTGTCGGGTTGGAGGCAGGTGACTAGTGGGGTGCCTCGGGGATCTGTGTTGGGTCCTTTGTTGCTTGTCATGTGCATCAATGATCTGGACGAAGGTGTGGTAAATTGGATTAGTAAGTATGCAGCTGATACCAAGATAGGGGATGTTGTGGATAATGAAGAGGATTTCCAAAGTCTACAGAGTGATTTAAGCCATTTGAAAGAATGGGCTGAAAGATGGCAGATGGCGTTTAATGCCGATAAATGTGAGGTGCTGCACCTTGGCAGGACAAATCAAAATAGGAAGTACATGGTAAATGGTAGGGAATTGAAGAATACAGTTGATCAGAGGGATCTGGGAATAACCGTGCATAGTTCCTTGAAGGTGGAATCTCATATAGATAGGGTGATAAAGAAAGCTTTTGGTATACTAGCCTTTATAAATCAGAGCATTGAGTATAGAAGCTCGGATGTAATGTTAAAATTGTACAAGGCATTGGTGAGACAAAATCTGGAGTATGGTGTACAATTTTGGTTGCCCAATTATAGGAAGGATGTCAACAAAATAGAGAGAGTACAGAGGAGATTTACTAGAATGTTGCCTGGGTTTCAACAACTAAGTTACAGAGAAAGCTTGAATAAGTTAGGTCTTTATTCTCTGGAGCGCAGAAAGTTGAGGGGGGACTTGATAGAGGTCTTTAAAATGATGAGAGGGATAGACCAATTTGATGTGGACAAGCTTTTCCCTTTGAGAATAGGGAAAATTCAAACAAGAGGACATGACTTCAGAATTAAGGGACAGAAGTTTAGGGGTAACATGAGGGGGAACTTCTTTACTCAGAGAGTGGTAGCGGTGTTGAAAGAGCTTCCCGTGGAAGTGGTGGAGGCAGGTTCGATGGTATCATTTAAAAATAAATTGGATAGGCATATGGATGAGAAGGGAATGGAGGGTTATGGTATGAGTGCAGGCAGATGGGACTAAGGGAAAATAATTGTTCGGCACGGACTTGTAGGGCCGAGATGGCCTGTTTCCGTGCTGTAATTGTTAGATGGAGATGGTGAATGCACAGGGTAGGGGAATCAAGAACTTGAGGGCAGAGGTTTAAGGTGAGGGGGAGAGATTTCCCAGAAACCTGAGGATAACGTTTTCACACAGAGGGCGGTGCATATATGGAATGAGTTACCCAGGGAAATAGAATCAGAATCAGAATCAATTTATTTGTCATTTGGACCCCTGGAGGTCCAAACGAAATGCCGTTTCTGCAGCCATACATAACACACAAATAGACCCCAGACACAACATAATCACATTTAACATAAACATCCATCACATAACTGTGATGGAGGCCAAATAAACGTATCTCTCCACTGCACTCTCCCCCCCCCGATGTCAGAGTCAAAGTCATAGCCCCCGGCTGGCGATGGCGATTGTCCCGCGGCCATTAAAGCCACGCTGGGTGGTGCGAGGTCGCACACCGGGTCTTGGTGTTGGTGCCCCCGGTGTGCGCTCGCAGAGTCCGCAGCCATTCCAGCCGCGCGGGGCGGTGATGTCAGGCCCCGCTCCAGGAGCTCTTCAACCCCGTAACTCGGGCGGGAGAAGTCGCCGCCGCAAAAGCCCCGAAAAGCGGTCTCCCCCCAGGGAGCCGTGGGCTCGGCGCCGTCGTCCACAGACCTGTAGAGAGCCTCCGACTCGCCGGCAGCAGCAGCAGCACCACCAGCAGCAGCAGCAACAGCAGCAGCAGCAGCAACAGCACCAGCAGCAGCAGCGCTCCTCCACCGCTCCGGACCCGGCCAGCTCCGCGACGGTGAGGTGAGTCGACACCCGAGTCCCCGGTCTCTTCCTGTTGGAGGCCGCTCCTCGTTACGGCCTCAACGACGACTGAGACCCGACGAGAAAAGGTCGGGTCTCAGTGCAGGGAGAGATTCAAAAGTTTTCCCCCCCCCCCCCTCCCCCCCCCCCCCCCCCCCACACACACACCCCAACACAAAATAACAAACACTACAAAAACACAGACAAAAAATAATAAAACGCGGACAGATAGTTGAGACAGATACCATAACAAGGTTTAATAAACACTTGGATACATTTCAATTTTAATTAATTTTAATTAATTATATTAAGGTGACATATACTTAATCTAATATGGCAATATAAATATACAGGTTGCTCTTGAGCAATTGTCTTGACTATGACGCTGTAGCAAAGAATAACGTTTATGGATACCCTAAAGTCTATTTGATGAGGTATTGGAAATTTGCAATCTATAAAGAACAATAGTTAACACAACCAGTAGAATGAAGAACTACGTTGCAAAGCTGGGAATCAAACTGAGACTTTAATTCATATTTAATTGTTAAATCATTACACAAACAAAAGTGCTGACTTTGCCACCTTTGTGATCTCATCTTTGTGATCGATTCGATGTAGGAATAGCTGAGATTTTGAGCTGAGCATGGATATGAGAGTTCTGTGGATAGGAAGATGCTGAAATGTCTTAGGTCTGAAAAGAAGTCTCGACCCGAACCGTCACTTATCCATGTCCTCCAGGATTGCTGCCAGACCCGCTGAGTTACTACAGCTCTTTGTGTCCTTTGCTGAAGTGACTTTATGTTTAATTAATTTAGAGTTGAATGCAGAGGTGACCAATAGACATAGTCAACTTTAAGAATTTTGTAAAGGAAAACAATGGTGAATGACTAGGATTTTTCTAAAGAGTGATCTTGATTTTTCAAGAGATGGATCATATTAACTCCCTGATAAGGTGGTGTAGTATGATTATGTTTATCCTCTGGAATTGAGGAAGGGGCTCCATAGATAATGCAAAATATTACAATGCATAAATAAATATGGGCAGTACTTGCAGCATGGGGTGGGATTGCTCTATTGGGAGGTGGCATGAACTGAATGGCCAACTTCTGCACTGTTATAAGCACAATTGCTAATTCATGTTTCTAACACAATGTCCATTCAATCAAGAATGCCACCTCCTTTTGCTACACTATATCTGCTAGGCTTGTAGCTAAAATTCCTCCCTTGTCCAAGATTGTTAGTGTTTTTATTCTCTGATCAGCATAATTGGTTTTGTATTCTGGACAGCTCATGTCACAATCAGAACTGTCACCTTTTTTCCAAAAATATTTTGGATTGTTTCCTTCAGAAACATGCTTTTGCGACCTGGATTTGAGGGACAAGCTACCTGTCAAACTACCTTTCATTTATGTCAATTTCTGGCTAAAGCTATCCTTTACCATAATATAGTTTTCAGTTACTTTAAACAAGCTTTTTTATTTGCCTTGCCAGGTGTGCAGAGCATGAGTTTGAGCTGGTTACAGTTGCACAGCACAATGCTTGTGACAAAGAACATGCCGTTTAGTGTCAAATGCCTCTGCGTTTCCAACTCAGTCCATTTTTTATTTATGCTGGTTGTAATCCTGTTTGTATACTCTGAAGTTCGCGTAATCTATCAGGAGTTGACTTGGAACAGAGAACAGTACGGTATAGGAATTGGCCCTTTGGCCCACAATGTTGCTGCCAAATCTAGTTTGCCAGGACATGATCCACCATTCCGTGCATATACAATTGCCTATCTAAAAGCTGCTTAAATGCCATTGCCCATGGCAGTGTGTTAAAGACCATTCACTGTATGTTTTTAAAAAAAAACTTGTCCCTCATATTTGTTAGCTTTACGTTTATTATTGTCACCTGTACCAAGGTACAGTGAAAAGCTGTGTTTTGCATGTTTCAATCTGATCAGATAATGCCACGCACAAATACCTTTCAACCTTAAGTATAATAGTCAACCTTAAGTATAATAGACAAAGCAAAGTGCAAGAGTGCAGAATATGGTTCTCAGCCTTGTAGTGCATCAGTTCCATCGCTTTTAAACTTTGCCCCCCCTGTTAAAGATGTGCACTCTAGTCTGACAGTTCCACTCACTCGAGGAGGCTGTCTCCCACTTTTATATACTTCTGTCATGTCTCAAACAACCAAGTTTGTCCAATCTCTCCTTGTATCTAATACCCTCTAATCTAGGCAACATTCTGATAAACCTCTTCTACACCCTTTCCACAGTCTCTACATCCTTCCTCTGATTGGGCGACCACAACTGCACATAATACTCCAAATGCAAAAGGCTTTTCACAGTACTTTGGTACACGTGACAATAAACTAAACGAAAGCTGCAACATGACTTCCTGACTCTTACATTCAATATCCTGACCTTTGAAGGCAAGCATACTTTTTTTTGCATTTACTTTCTCCTTTTGGATGCAGGTCTTGTGTCTTTTATGGAAACACTAAAACTCTAGTTTGGCCTACAAAAGGATTTTTCTGTTTCTTGAGATTCAAAACGATCACCCAATTTAGCACAGTCCTGATACTAGCATGCATTTATGGTTGTCTAGAGACTATCTCCGCGTTGCTTAAACTAAATCCTCACGTTGCATATTATTAGACTTTCTTTTAAAGAAAAAATCAACACCTTATTTTTTTATTAATTAACATTAATTGATTTCATATTGCACTGGATTTTAACAGTGGCACCATTTTCTATCCTGTCAAATGCTCTGAGTATCTTTTCAATTGTCAAAGGTTAGTGAATATATTTACAGTACTATATAACTCTCCAGGATACAGTACTATGTAAATAAATCTTTCAATCTCATTGAAATGTAATCACTTTTTAATTTCGCTATAAAATTGTAGTGGATGTCCACTTAGTGAATTCTCTGAACATTGGGCTTTCTAAACATGAAAATGTAGGCTGTTTAAACTGACAGCAGGAAGCCTTTGAAACCTTTCAGTTAACTGGCAAGCCGATAAATTGGCTGCTGATTAATTGAGTTCACTATATATTTATTAGCATAAAGTCCCTGTTGTAATCAAATACTTTGTCAGATATGAAAGATTTGAATTGAAATCTCTGATATAAACTAAAGAACATGATCTTACAGGTCACTAAAAGTGTTATTCAAAAGTAGTACAAAATTTAGCACTTCCTATTTTTCATGTTTGTTCTGTTGTATTTTTGTAATTTTCTGCTCTATGGTGGTGGTGGTGGTGAGGGGGGGAGGGGGTTTAGGGATGAAGTTGAATGTTCTCTGTCAGTCAGTTCCAAGAGAAGTGTTGCAACAGGAAACTTGAACAGTGTAAAATGCCACTTACCTGGAAATTTGAGACTTATTTGCATTGCTATCTCCTCCAGATGGAGAAAACCTCTAAGAGAATTAAATATCTGAACAGGAAATTTAGTTAACCATGCATTGTCGTTGATCTTTTTTCCCTGATATGGGGTTAAGTTTTGTCATTGGATTAGAATTGCAGTAGACTAAAAGTTTGCTCCTTTCACACAATAATAATGATGTGAAATTTATTTATTCAACCAATATAGGCTTGGATAATTGTTATTCCCTTTCAGTGGTCCTGAACGACTCGGTCTACTCCAATGAAGAAGTGATCAATTTGTACTTGTGGTCATACAGTGCTGCCTTTTCTGCTTAATATATCTGGCATTTTGTGTTTATAATGCCGTCATTGTTTCAGTTGTTTGATCCAGCCACTCAATTATTGAGTCTCAGTCTGCCTGGACCTACCTGATCACCTGGTTGCTAAACACTTTAATTCCCCTTACCATTCCCACACTGACCTTTCTGTCCTCGGCCTCCTCCATTGTCAGAGTGAGGCTAAATGCAAATTGGAGGAACAGCATGTCATCCTTTGCTTGGGCAGTTTACAACCCAGGGGTATGAATTATGGTTTCTCTAACTTCAAGTGACCCTTCTCTCCATTCCTCCCCCACCCAAGTCATGCCAGCTTTCATTCTCACCTAGCTACTGCTACCAAGGGCCTGTTTCCTTGATCATTGTTACTTTATAACATTTCTTTCATTCATTTGTTCTATTTCTCTCTACATCATCGTCTATATTTCTCGTTTCCCTTTCCCCTGACTTTCAGACTGAAGAAGGGTCACGACCCGAAACGTTACCTATTCCTTCTCTCCTGTGATGCTACCTGTCCAGCTGAGTTGCTTCAGCATTTTGTGTCTATACTCAATTATTTAAGTTGGGTGGGAATTTCAAGACATGACAATGAAGTGAAAGCAATAACATTTCAAGTTAAACTAGTATGTGACGTGGAGATGGAGCATTCTGGTGGTGAATTCTGTATACTCCTGCACCTCTTGCCCTTGATTTGTGGGTTGCTTGCTGGAGATGGTGTTTGCATGTGACCATGGCCCTTCCGCCTTTATGGTGGTGCTACTGGAGAACTCTCAGTAGGTTGATGGTGTGTATTTGTAGGTATTAGAAACGAGAGCAGATTTATGCTGAGTGGATAATTTTCTGCTTTGTGGTATTGGTATAGTGTCCCGCTGCCAGTCTTAAACACGTGGGGTTCTGTGAGGAAGGTTGACTTTGCGGACTCTGCAGCCTTGAGTCAGCCAACAAGTGATTAGGTAGCAGAGATCTGAGGCCCAACACTCATGCGACCTGAAGAATGTTAGCTGCAGCTAGAGCTTCGGTTTCTGGCAAGGTTTTCCTAAATTTATGTACGTTTCTGATATTCTGAGGCACTTGTTATTTAGGAATAATTATGTGATTTCTTAAAATTGAACCACTTGCAAATTATTGAGGAATTTAAAATGTTGCCTTATGCATTGTGATCTGCAGGCCACAAATTCCTTTTGATGAGATCAGAGCAAACATTAATTATAATAGTTTGTTCTTTTTCCCATTTCCATTTTTCTCGCCCCAGTTCCCCTCTCTGTGTAACCCTGGAGAGACCCAGCCTTTGCATCTCATGTGAAATCACGTGACAGATGTGGCACCATCTGTCACTTGGTAAAAGTCTTGGATGTGTCGTGAGTTGATGTTAAATCGAAGGTTTGTTTATTTCTGTGGCTGAATCTTGGTGCTTTGCTCCAATTTTCAAATGCCATGGGCTGTTTCATTCGGGATACTTGGGTGTGTATACATTAAAAAATAAGATTCAAGTAGAGACGAGGAACTGCAAATGCTAGTTTGCAAAAAAAGACACTGCTGGAGTGACTCTGGGCCTGGCAGCAACTCTGCAAAGCATAGATAGGTGAACTTTCGGGTCGGAACCCTTCTTCAGACGTACTTTCCCTAGTACCCCTACTTTCCCTGCCCTCCCCATCCTAGAATCAGTCTGAAGAAGAGTCCCGACCTGAAACATCACCTATCCATGTTCTGAGATGCTGCCTGACTTGCTGAGTTACTCCAGCGCTTTGTTTTCCAAACATGTTTGTTCTGAAGAACTTGGTTTTGCTCTTGTGTGACGAGAGATTGAATAATCTACAAATGTGTGTTTATCCAGATTGTGTTATCACGAAATGCAAATAAATGAGTTTAACGAGCAGGTAGTCTTGAAGCAATTGTGTAAATCAATAGTGTTTGTGCACCGGATGCATTGTGTGCCATATGAATTTTGCTGTCAAATCTGTCCCTGACATTTCTTTAATTGTGGTTTCTCAGCCTTGCTGAAAATAATTTGTGCACTTCATACTTCTGTTTACTGTAACTTTAATTTGTCTGTTTCTTGGATTGATGCTGTGATAATTCTTTGCATTGCTGCTTTCATTTAGTTCTTGTAGTTTCTTCAGCTTTGCATGTTGCACCAATCGTCTGTCTACAGTACTAATTCTTAAAGTAATTATAAAAAACAGAACTAATACCAATGGAGTGCATGTGCGAAATATGCGATAGTAATCCTCAAATTTCATGTCATTAACTTGAGTCGACATAAATTTCAGAAGCAGTGTACTGTGGAGTGCTGCAACTAATTTGCATGTCTGGAGCATGTGATGGGAAGCAAATTTCTGCCTCTAAATATTTATTTCAAAAAAGAATGAGAGGTTTGCAACGGTGTGACCAAGTAAGTAGTTGAATACTTTGACATTAGTAATTAATACTTAGCTTTTCCAATCCAGCTCCAACTGTGGACATAAAACACTAGGTGCTAGAATATGTAGTAGAAAAGGGAGCAACTCTGAGGATCAGGCAGTGTATGTGGAGAGAAATTGCCAGTGTTTCAGGTCAGACCCTTCATTTAGACTGGTCTAACAGGATTTCCTTGCACAAAAATAGCTAAGGGTCCAGTAATAACTTTTTTTTTATTTTTTATGAAAATTTTCTTGGTTACTCACAAAAGGCAAAAACAAACTGGAGGAGCAAGTTCCTGAACATTTTGAGTGCCCTGATTTGTTCTTGCACAAAAGTAAACTTTGTTTGATTTGTGGCTGGGTGCACAATTGGCACATTGACCAATTTGTCTTCCCACCACCTACTGCCGTTCGTAGGAAGAGTCCACAGTTCCTCCATTGTCCTCTGTCGCTGTCCCAGTACCGACAAAATGTAAGTTGAAGCAAGTTATCCTCAATCCTGAGGGACTCTGTTCAGAATCAGAGGATTTCTTGTGGGTCCATGATTGTGGCTCTGAACCTTTTCAAACAAATTACATTCCCGCTGTGTGACCGCTTTCTATATCATAGAGCCAAAAAAAAAACAAAAAAAAAAACACACTTTAACATAACTAAATAAACAAAAAAACAAAAAGATACCGGGCTGTAGGTGGAGGCTTCTGGCACCAGCGCCACCGGAAGTACAATACATTCCCGCTGTGTGACCGCTTTCTATATCATAGAGGGAATGCGGAATCAAACTTGCGTACGTGAGGTCCTTTGGAGATTAGTGTAAAAGGGGGTCACTCTTGAAAATATCAGACTTGCTACAATTTATTTTTGTTAATATTCTGGAAACATATATTGACAATTCTCAGCTGTGATACCACTGCTGAGAGAATCTATTGAATTTGGATTGCTGCATCCTGAAGTGGGATTTGCGATTTAAAATAGCTATTTTATAGATGGCTACTTAAGGACCACAAATCATTGAAGTGATGTGTTCTGTGTAACATTAAATGGGAGGTGCAGAATTACCCTATGGAAAATTAAGATCAGATGTATAATATGGTTGTTGTTTATTCCAGGGACCCATTAACGAATATTAATGCTGGTTAGAAAAGGTCAGTTCATCTTAAACCATGGCAACAATAAAAAACAGTTTGTATGTGTTGGCATGCCACAGCAGCAAACTGCAGGCTGCATCATGCACAATCTAGCCAAATAAAATAGATTAAACATGAGGGATGCCAGACACTTTTTACTTTAAGATTGGTCATAGAGTGATACAGTGTGGAATCTGTATGGATATTGTTCAGCTCAACTTGCCCTCACTGGCCAACAATGTCTCGGCTACACTAGTCCCACTTTCCTGCGCTTGGTCCATATCCTGCCCTATCCATGTACGTGACTAACCGTTTCTTAAATGATGGGATAGTCCCAGCCTCCCATCACCCTTTGTGTGAAAAGGTTACCCCTCGGATCCTTATTAAATCTTTTCCGTTCACCTTGAACCTATGTCTTCTGGTCCTCGTTTCCCCTACTCTGGACAAGAGACTGTGCATCTACCCGATTCCTCTCATGAGTTTGTATACCTCTATAAGCCCCCCTCATCTTCTGGCTTGCCATGGAATAGAGGCCCAGCCTACTCAACCTCTCATTACAGCTCTCACCCTCTAGTCCTGGCAACATCCTCTTAAATCTTTTCTGAATACTTTTCAAGCTTGACAATATCTTTCCTATAACAAGGTGCCCAGAACTGAACACAATATTCTAAATGCTGTCTCACTAGCATCTTATACAACTGCAACATGACCTCCCAACCTCTATACTCAATACTCTGACTGATGAAGGCCAAAGTGCCAAAAGCCTTTTTACCACATCATCTACCTGCGACTCGACCTCCAAGGAACCATGCACATGTACTCCTAGATCCATCTGCTCTACATCACTGCTCAGAGGTCTACCATTTACTGTGTGGGTCCTGCCCTTGTTCCAAAATGCAACACCTCACATCTCTGCATTAAATGGCCAATCGATCCAGATCCTGATGCAATCTTTCACAATCTGCAAAACCACTAACTTTTGCATCATCAGCACACTTGCTAATCTGCCCCTGTATGTTCTCATCCAAATCATTGATGTAGATGACAAACAGTAACGGGCCCTGCACCAAATCCTGAGGCACACCACTAGTCACAGGACTCCAGTCTGAGAAGCAACCTTCCATCATCATCCTCTGCTTCCTTCCGTGAAGCCAATTTGCTATCCATTCAGCTATCTCTCCTTGGTCTTGGTTATTAACAGTCTCTTATTTCTGCACTTTAGTTGAGTGCAAATCAGAGCTAGTCTATTACTTTCCCTATTATCTAACCTGTCAAAACTTGTAATGTTTGTCATTGTATTTTTAGTGTAGGTGAGCTGGGCTTAAATTATGTTTCATATTTAAATTAAGCAGAAAATGATGGAGAATCATGTAAATATACTTCAGTAATCGATTTATCTTCTCGCCTGCGCTCACCATCTTATCACCTGCGGCGCGATGGCGCAGCAGTACAGTTGTTGCCTTACAGCGCCAGGAACCTGGGTTAGATCCTGACCACGGGTGTTGTCTGTAAGGAGCTTGCACGCTCTCTCCGTGACCTGTACGGGTTTTCTCTAGGTGCTCCGGTTTTCTCCCACATTCCAAAGACGTACAGGTTTGTAAGTTAATTGGTTTTGGTAAAATTTGTAATTTGTCCATAGTGTGCGTATGATAGTGTTAGTGTGCGTGGTTCGCTGGTTAGCGCGGACTCGGTGGGCCAAAGGACCTGTTTCCATGCTGTATATAAACAGGGGTTCCCAACCTTTTTCGTCCCGTTTACCCCTGGCAACATTAATAGCACATAACAATGCTATTTCACTTATTTATGAACAACTAATGATAAACAGATACTTATATACCATAACCAAACACAATCGGTCAATGAGAAAAATCTGTACAAATCCAGAATCAACAAATTTACCCCCTGGGGTAGGCCAAAATTCCCCCCTGGGGATACATTTACCCCAGGTTGGGAACCCTTGATCTAAACAAAACTAAACCTTCTCCTCAATACGAGCTCTGAACTTGTCCTTGTGTAATAATTGTCTCAATTTCAGAACATTCCAAAGCTCAACACTATACTCAGTCTGACCTTTTTTAAGATGGACAAAAATGTCGGAGAAACTCAGCGGGTGAGGCAGCATCTATGGAACGAAGGAAATTGGCAAAGTTTCGGGCCGAAACCCTTCATCAGAGTGATGTGAAGGTTGGGGGGGAAGAAAAGAAGAGGTGGAGCCAGTGGCCTGAGGGAGAGCTGAGAAGGGGAGGAGACACTTATTTTTCCATTTTGTTGGAACACAGGCCCAAAATTGCAGCAGTGAAATTTTATCCACGTGCTGCATGTGTCACGCGTTTCTATTTTCCTGCAAATTCCAAGTAGCTCAGGGACTACTTACTTACCACTGAGATTAAGATAATTTCTTTAGATGTCCTTCCTGCTTAATTATTGCTGGTTATTAGGCCATATTTTTGCTGTTTTTCTATTGTCCGATTATCATTTTTGTATCTTCCTCTTGTTTTCCTCCTTTCTTCCTTTGTGCCTTCTCTGGCCTTGAGCTCTGCGTGGACCTACCTTCTCGTATGACTATTCTATTCCCATTAAACTGCTTATTACTCAAGTTCTCTGGCCTTAAGGGGAACCTGGAGGTTCCGGAAGTGGCGGCGCTGGGAACGGCTGCGGCTTGCCTGCAGTCCGTATGTCTTTTACTTTTTTGTGTTGTTTTTTTTGTTTTGTCTAGTTATGTTTTTGGTTTTTAGGCTGTGCTTATGTGGGGAGGGGGGTGGGGGGTGAAACGGGGGCTGCTGTCATTCCCTTCGGGGGAATACGACCTTTTGTCGTATCCCCCTTCTTTGCCTCCGTCTACGCTGAGGCCTAGCGGAGCCGGCGACCTCGGGACTCTGGAGGCAGCTGACAGGACTCGTCCTGGGCTCGCTCCCGGCCCAGCCCGGGATGGAACGGTGCTCCCGTGAGAGCGGCATGGTGAGGGGCTGGAGTGGCCCAGCCCGAGGGAGGAACGGCACTCCCGCTGGAGTGGCCCAGCCCGAGGGAGGAACGGCACTCCCGTCGGAGTGGCCCAGCCCGAGGGAGGAATGGCACTCCCGTCGGAGTGGCCCAGCCCGAGGGAGGAACGGCACTCCCGCTGGAGTGGCCCAGCCCGAGGGAGGAACGGCACTCCCGTCGGAGTAGCCCAGCCCGAGGGTGGAATGGTACTCGCGTGAGGGCGATCTGGTCCGGGGGCTGGGACGGTGCTCCGGTGGCTGGGACGACGTTCTGGCGGCGGTGTCCAGAGTCCTGGGTTCAGCCGCGGGCCGGCGGCTGCGTGTGCTGGACTGGAGGTGCGGCGGCTTCGACCACCCCGGGCCGCAGTGTTTGAACCGGCCTGTTCGCGGGGCTCGGTGAGCTGCGGGACTGTTTGTACCATCGCCCGGGGGGAATCGCCTCAGTGCAGAGGGAGAAGAGGGAAGAGACTGCAGCCCTAAGATTTTTACCTCCACCACAGTGAGGAGGCGTTTGGAGGACTCACTGTGGTGGATGTTAATTTGTGTTTATTGTTGTTTATTATTGTATCATTATATGTATGACTGCAGGCACAAAATTTCGTTCAGACCGCAAAATTAAGTTAACTGAGGGTAGTTCTGTCTGTGAAACTGCAGCCATGATTACTCCACACCCATGTCTTTCATATTTGCTATCATCACCATTCTCACTCTTGCAAGCTATGGTCCCTTTTCCTACCTCTTGGATCATGTTCATGAATCTTGCCAAATTTCAACCCATTTTAGACATTGTTAGAATCCTTCTCAACATATTTAAACCTGTGCCATTGTACTAAAGCACTGATTAACAAACTCTTGCAACTTCTACAGTTAATCAATCCCTCTTTGTCCATCTTAACTTGTCACGTGCAGCATAGACTTTTGACCATCTCCTGCTCCAGTTCCTGTTCACCCTAGTGGGTCTGGTTCCATTGCTTATCCTATCCAAACCAGAGAATCACAAGCATTGTCTTGGCAGCGAATTGATGCTTGGCCCCACTTGTTTCTTATGCATATAAAATTGCAACATCAGTTTCCAAGTGCTGATAAGACCATAAGACGTAGGAGTAGAATTAGGCCATTCAGCCGATCGCCCATTCAATATTGGCTGATCTGTTTTTCCTTCTCAACCCCATTCTTCTGCCTTCTCCCCATAGCCTATCACATCCTTCCTAGTTAAGAATCTGTCAATTTCTGCTTTAAACACATGTCGACACACACCTGTGCCATGCCACCACATCTCTTGACTCTTCCTAATTATTAAGCTTATCACCGTAATTGGCATCTAACAGAAAATGAGGTAGACTGTTGACAATCTTGTTCTCCTTTTTGACTTGGAGATGAGCTTTGGACCAGATATCTACGCCATCATTCAAATAGCCTTTAAGTTTCTTCATCATTTTGTATTATTCCACTCCTGCCTTAGCTCACCTGCTAGAAACCTTGTGTATGTCTTCTGATAGCTTCAGGTCTCTAAGGACTTTGGGTTTGTTGCTTCTATTCTTTAAAAACAAGATCACCCAAAACTCAGGAGACCCGAGAAGCTACAGATGCTGGAATCGTGAGCAAAACACTGAGTAGGGGAGGAGCTCAGCAGGTCCGGGTGGATGATTGGCAGATTAGTGGAGTAGGTGACAAAGGCTGAAAGTGAAAAGGAGGAATTAGATGTAAATCCAGAGGGAGGGGTGTGGGTGGAGGGGGGTGTGAGAGGAAATGGGGAGGTCTGGGATGGGATATGTGTACGAAATAGGGAAAACAAGCAGGATGACTGGGAGGGGGTGGAAAATGGTTGGAAGAATTGGGGACACAGGGAAGAAAGGGGATAGTGGGGATATTACTTTGAGTGGAGAATTCAATGTTCCTAGTGTTGGGTAGATCGAACCGGCCAAGATAGACTTTATTCACATTTTTAACTTTGCAAAATCCAGTTTGAGAAAAATCACTTGAGGTTGCAGCGGCAGTTAGCAGCTATGACATCACAATGGGATTTTATTTACATAAACTGCCGACTTGCTGGCCCTGCCATTACAATATTGCAAATCACAGGACACCGAGTCCTGACAGCAAGTGTAATTGGATTTTTTTAAAGTGAAAAGTCAAAGTTTAAAAAGAGGGAGGGTGAAGTGGAGGGGGAGGGAGTGCTGGGGGATGAGCCACCCCAGCGCAGTTGTGGGCTATGGGTGAGTGGTGGAATATTGCGTTGGGGAACGGGTTGCATTGGGGGAACGGGTGAGTGGCAGAATATTGCGTTGGTGAATGGGTTGCGTTGGAGGACCAGGCCTCCTGTGTGACCCAACGGGTCCCACTTGGTCTAGTGTTTGATAATTTTAGTCCCCACCAAAACAGCATTTTCTGAATTTCTAATCCTTGGTTTCAATGTCTTGTCGGTCTCTCGCAGAGTCATCTTAAATGCAGGAGGCAGTGAGAGGTCTGATCTAGAGAATATTTAGGTCATACCTTGCTTTAATTCACGGATTGGTGTTTGTGCAACTAAGGCCCTAATGCTGCAGCTTCCTTTTAAAATTTCCGGTTTCATTCGTTCTGTTTTCTTTTGTTTTGCTATTTTAAGTTTTCTTTGAGTAAGTATTTGCTTAACTACCCTAATATTTCCTTTTGTAGGATGTTATCAGTTACAGCTTTGAATTCGATTTTTAATTGTCTGCAGTTGAATCGCTCGTCTGGGCTGGAAATTGGTTTTATTGATGTAGATTTGCATAAAGCATAGTTTCTGAAAATCTGTGGATTTCCATCCTTGTCAAGGATTTTCTACAATATTGCAATTTTTCTTCTTGATTTTATTTTGAATGTTGCTTCCTGGTTTGCTGTCTGAGAGTATTCCATTGTCTTCTTGGGCAGCTTGTGACATTACTGTGGTTGGAACCTACGGATTGATTTACTACTTTAGTGAATTTATTTTTTAAGGAAAATTCATGAGCCAGTCTGCTAAAAGACAAGGTGGTCAAAAAGGCTTTTGGCACTTTGGCCTTCAGCAGGTATTGCATATAGAAATTGGGAGGTCATGTTGCAGTTATGTAAGACGTTGATCATAGAGTCATAGAATGATACAGTGTGGAAACAGGCCTTTTGGCCCAACTCGTCCACACCGGCCAACACTAGTCCCAACTACACTCGTCTCACTTGCCTGCGTTTGGTCCATATTCCTCCAAACCTGTCCTATCCATGTACCTAACCGTTTCTTAAATGATTGGGATAGTCCCAGCCTCAACCACCTCCTCTGGCAGCTTGTTCCATACAACCACCACCCTTTGTGTGAAAAAGTTACTCCACGGATTCCTATTCCTATCTTTTCGTCTTCACCTTAAACCTGTCCTGTTGGTGAGGCCACATTTAGAGTATTATATTCAGTTTTGGTCACCATGTTACAGGAAAGATGTAGACAAAACTGGGAAAGGCGTAGAGATGATTTGCAAGGATGTTGCCAGGACTCGAGGGCCTGAGCTATAGGGAGAGGTTCAGCAAGCTAGGACTTTATTCTTTGTAGAGCGTGAGGGTGATGCTAGAGAGGTGTACTAAATCATGAGAGGAATAGATCGGGTAAAATCATGAGGGGATTAGATAGAGGAGGGGAACCTAGCGGAGTGGAGTCAAGAACCAGAGGTCATAGGTTTAAGGTGAGGAGGGAAAGATAAGAACGTGAGTGTTAACCTTTTTACATAAAGCGTAGTTGAGGCAGGTACTCTCGCAACGTCTAAGAAACATTTGGAAGGTACTTTTTTATATAGGTTTAGTGGGATATGGGAATTAGTGTAGGTGGGACATGTTGGCCGGTGTGGACAAGAAGGGCCTGTATGATGCTATGACTCCATTTCTATTGAGCTCAACAGTAACTGGCAGGACTTAACCACTGGATATATTGGACCAAGGAGTAGTAGAAGAAACTCCTGACTTTTGATTCCAACAAGGACATCTGGAACAAGTACTGATAATCTGCAGAGGTTGCAGAATATCACATACGTTTCTGTTCCTTTTCTAAATTGATTAGCTAGCATTTAAATTGTTCAGAGTCCTTTTTATGCTTTCATTGAACGTGTACACATTACACCTGGTATCGCGTGCATTCCATTGAATTGCAAGAAGCCTTGGGCACAGCCTTCTGCACTTTAAAATGGCATTGCAAATGAAAACCAGGAGCAAACGTGAATTAAGACTCCAGTTATAGTAGTACCAGGCGACCTTGGGTGTACCAGAGCCATCATAAATTGGAAATTGTGATAAATTGGAACTTGCTAAATGCTGGTTTCTAGCTGCAGTGACAGTATTTCAGGCTCACATCCAGCTGCTAAGGCTGATAAAACTGTCTGGGCATTGAAAACAAATAATGGAGCCAATATTGGAGCAATGCATCCTCACTGCCATTATTCTTGAGTGTAGATGGCAATGGTGTGAAGACCAACATTTAATCCTGGAACATTGCATTTGTTTTTGACTTTTTTAAACTGGTGAAGAAAGAGAAGGAATGGTGCAGATGTCCCATGGAAATGTGGCATTTTCTGAAGTAACAATTGTAATGTGTGTCGTTTTCTGGGTTGTCTTCCGTTTGGCCACCTTTTCAAGTAATAAATGAGCATTTCATTATTTTCTTAATTATTTGGCATAATTGCAACAACAAAAATATACCTTAAATGTTTTGAGATTCAACTTTAAAATCGTGTGGTCATCGTGATAAGTATGACAGAAAAAAGACCAAAAAATACCATGTTTATTTTGTGCATTGGAGCTGCCAGCTATAAAGCACAATAAAGAGCCACATACTTGTTTGTGTACAATCAGAACTGACGTGTTAATGATTTATAAGGAAGAAATTGCTATTTGTTTTCTCAGCTTGTGGTCTTTTCCCCTGAAGTGATGTGAGCAGCAATGGAAGTTGGAGTAACAGTAATTTGTTGTTGTAGTAATATATTTACCAGTTTGTACATTTTTAGGCTTGGTCTTGTTCATTTAAACAGCTGAAACACGAGAAAGATTACTCTTCGCCTTTGGTGTTAATTATGGCAATAATTCATTGCTGCAAATTTGTAGAATGAAAACCGTAGTCTCTGAAAAGCTTACAGACGCGAGAGTGCTTGCCAAGCAGAACTTGACTTTTAAGTATTTCAAACAATTTGGAGGTGGTCACATATTACAACACAAAGGGGGTTTCAGTGTAATTAGCTTTTGTTGTATTGTATTGTATTCAAACTTATTGTCAATGTCTCAATTTGAGACATCGAAATGAATTTCCCTTACAGGCAGTATCATTAAAAAAATCACAAAAAAATAAATAAATAATAAATAAATAATAAAACATATTAAAAATAAAATTGAAATTGAATTAAAAAAAAAAAAAAAAAAAAGCACAAACACAGAAAGTCCACGACACAACATAACATAAATGGCATCAAGGTGAGGAAGGCACCATAGTCCAGCCAGCCTCCCCTCCGTGTTCATCCATGGTCGGGCCTTCCGAGCACCCGCAGTCGCCGCCCCGGGTGGCCCGATGTTCAGGCCCTCACGCCGGGCTAGTGGAACGCCGACGCCGAACCCCGACGGTGAGCATCCTCCTCCTCAGCGGCCCGGACCTCCTGATCAGCCGCCTCCCGCTGCCGGGATGTTGATTTGTTGATTTGTCGTCGTCACTTTTTTAGCACTAATTAATCTACATATTTATGGAGTGAATTGTTTTTAGCATGAGAACTGTTGATAACATTTGAAATGGTTATGCAGTGTAATTTGAATGCAGTTGACATGGGTTCAGAATATTACATTGGAACTATTCCCTTGGACACTGAGTTTTGGCATCTCTATGGATCACATTGAGTTCTATGGGTTTTCTGAACAGTCTGAAAGCAGTTACTGGGTCTTGGAAGGTGAGTTTTGAAGACCATACCCAGTTCGCACTGGTGGCCTTTAACAGTTTAGAGATTTCTAAAAGCAGATGAAGTAGATATGAGCCCAGTTTCTACACTGGATCACTCTGACTCTCTTACCGTTTAACTTTAAACTAACTTTATTAAATACTATGGAAATTAAGAAAAAATTGGGAGTAAAATAAAGAATGGAATTAAATGGTACTTCTACCTTTTCCTTCCTGTTCAGCAGTTCCTTTCGAATGACGAGGTGTGCACTGTTGCTTACCATTGTTGGTGTAAAGCACAGGGGTCAGAGGAACATAGAAAATAGGTGCAGGAGTAGGCAATTCGATTCTTCGAGCCAGCACCGCCATTCAATATGATCATGGATGATCATCCAAAATCAGTACCCCGTTCCTGCTTTTTCCACATATCCCTTGATTCCGTTAGCCCGCAAAGCTAAATCTAACTATATTAAAAACATCCTATGAATTAGCGTTCACTGCTTTGTGTGGCAGAGAATTCCACAGATTCCCAACTCTTTGGGTGAAAAAGGTTTTCCGCATCTCAGTCCTAAATGGCCCACCCCTTATTCTTAATCTGTGACCCCTGGTTTTGGACTCCCCCAACATGGGGAACATTTTTCATGCATCTAGCCTGTCCAATCCATTAATTTTATGTGTTTCCATATAAGATCCCCTCTCATCCTTCTAAATTCCGATGAATACAAGCCCAGTCAACCCATGTTTTTCATCATATGTCCGTCAGGATGCAAAGTGCATCCAGCTTCTCAGTTCAGTATGACTGCGCCGCTTCCTCCCCAGGACTTGGTACTGAGTCCAGAGGCAAAGTACAAGGTCAAATGTTTTAGACAATAGGTGGAGATGCAGGCCATTTGGCTTTTAGAGCCAGCAACCCCATTCACTGTGATCATGGCTGATCATCCACATTCAGTACCCCGTTCCTGCCTCCACCCCTATCCTCTGACTCCGCTATCTTTAAGAGCCCTATCTAGCTCTATCTTGAAAGCATCCAGAGAATTGGCTTCCACTGCCTTCTGAGGCAGAGAATTCTACAGATTCACAACTCTCTGGGCGAATGTTTTTCCTCATCTCCGTTCTAAAAGGCCTACCACCCCCCCCCCCCCCCCCCCCCCCCCCCCCCCCCCAATATCGGGAACATGTTTCCTGCCTCTAGCGTGTCCAATCCTTTAATCTTTTATATTTCAATAAGATCTCCTCTCATCCTTCTAAATTCCAGAGTATACAAGCTCAGCCGCTCCATTCTATGCACATATGATAGTCCTGCCATCCCGGGAATTAACCTCGTGAACCTACGCTGCACTCCCTCAATAGCAAGAATGTCCTTCCTCAAATTTGGAGACCCAAACTGCACACAATATGACCCTGTACAACTGCAGAAGGACCTCTTTGCTCCTATACTCAACTCTTCTTTTTATGAAGGCCAACATGCCATTAGCTTTTTTCACTGCCTGCTGTACCTGCATGCTTACTTCCAGTGAGTGATGAACAAGACCCCCAGATCTCTTTGTACTTCCCCTTTTCCCAACTTGACACCATTCAGACAATAATCTGCCTTCCTGTTTTTGCCACCAAAGTGGATAACCTCACATGCACCTCGGGCATGTCCCTGACTTCTGCGTTGCAGTGCAAAGTTGTGGAATGCAAGAAAGTGTTTGCCGTTGAAACTCTATTGAGCATTTTGATTGAGGCTAATGAATATCAATGTGTGCCTCATTGAGGGGAAGATAATTTTATCATGGTAAACTAATTTTGAATTTCATAATTAAAAAATTGCCAACTTTTACAAATGACTACAAGAGTTTTTAATGAGTAATTGAATATAACCTGAAGTTGAAATGAGATGTGGTTGTGTGTTGCGCAAGTTTCTGGACTGTGGGAGTTTTGGACAATTGATTCTCAGTCACTGACAGCTGTGGAGTTTAAATTCGCATAATTAGATGAATCTGCAATTTAAAAGAGACGGTTTGTTTCAGTGACGATAAGGATAACGACAGGTTCACGGATCATTATGTGGTAAAGGGAATATGCTGCCCTTGCCCAATCTGTCTGTCATTCCAAACTCTCTCTTCTTGGGGCAAGCAATTGGGGACCAACAATAAGTTCTGGCATTCGTCCAATGATGCCCACACCCCATGAGCAAATCAAATAAAACTAATGTATCAGAAAGCATTGATTTTGAAAAGAGCAGCTGTGACCTTTTAGTGGCCTGAAACTTGTGGGGCACGGAAGTAGGAAGCAGCTGGTTAGAAAATGAAGCATTAAAATGTGTAAATTGGTGACTGGCATCAGTTCATTTCAGTGCTCATTCTCTGCATGAGGAAGTGTTTCTAATTTCTCTCTTTCCACACTCTTTCCTTCTCCTTTGAACCCCTTTTCCATTTGGGGGAAATGAATTTAAAGAGAGAAAGTGCTCCAAGTCCTGAGTTGGTCAGGTGGCATCTGTGAGGAAATGGAGTAAATGTTTTGCCAGAACTAAGGAAAAAAAGTTTAAGATGAGGGTCAGTAACAGTTGTGTGAAGGATTTGAGAGACCATTGCCTGAAAGTTCATGGTGATTCATGCTGCCTATGCAGCTGTGGCACGCCTGCAGTCCATCTGTCTTTGTCTTATTGTTAATGTTAGATGTATGTTATAGTCTATTTTTAGACTATAACATACCGCGATCGCCTCAATGCAGCAGTTTTGACTGCCTTACTGCGGAGAAGAAGCAAAGAAGAGATAAGACTTTTTACCTTCCATCACAGTGAGGCGGTGCCTGGAGGACAGTCGCTGTGATGGATGTTAATGTTAAATGTATGTAATTGTGTGTTTTGTTGCTTTATTGTTATGACTGTATGGAAATAACATTTTGTTCAAACTTGTTTTTGAATGACAAATAAAGAAATTCAATTCAATTCTTTCCATCTCATCAGAAGTCTTCTCAAATGTTGTCACTTAAAACGCCTTTCATCACATTTTAAGCATCAAAATAAACATTCCGTTGAAAGATGTTTAATTGAGTTGCTGAATCACTTGAAGTCTAGATGGTGTCATGTTTTACATACATAGAACAGTATCGGCCCACAATGTTTGTGTTGAACATAATGCCAAGTTAAACTGATCTCATCTGCCTGCACATGATCCATATCTCTCTATTCCCTGCATGTTTCATGTGACCAGGAGTCAGTGGGGGCGCTGTGAGATGGCTGCCCTGCCAGCAGCATGTTAGTCATTTCTGTTTTTTTTTTAGTATGTCCAAATGTGTTTTAATGTCTCTCGGTGTGTCTTGTAAGGGGGAAACGCGCTTTCGATCACCTCCTCCACGGAGAGGCGACTTTTTCCATGTCACCTCCCTCGCGGCCTAACACCAAGGATTGGTGCGGCCTTTCCCGGAGACGGGCCCGGAGCTTCAGCAGCGGACCCTGCGTGAACTTTTTCCGTTTGCGGCGCTTCTAGCCGCGGGCGCGGCGTCTGGAGCCTGAGATCCCTCGTTGGGGACCCCCGGAGGAGAAGAGCTCCAGTCCACCGCCGTCAACATCTTGAAGCCACGGTCTGCGGAGTTTCTAGCTGCGGGCGCGACGGGGACTTGCTTACTTTACCCTCGCCGGGAATCCCTGGAGAAGAGCTCCGACCGCCGGCCTGCGGCTTGCGTCATTCTGAAGCAATTCTGAAGTCATTTTTTAATTGTATCCGGTAGGGAAACACTGATTCAGGACTTGCTTCCAGACGAAAGAGCCTGTCATCTGGCCGCCCGCAGTGGCGACTGCGGAGGTTATGGCTACGACCACGGGATAAAATGGGGGAGGACTGACTGTACTTTGTGTCTTCCACCACAGTGAAGAATGCTGTGGTGGATGTTTGTGTTAAATTTTTATTGTGTGTTTTTTAATTGTACCGCTGCTGGCAAGTTCATTTCACTGCACTGCTGTGTATGTGATGAATAAATTTGATTGATTGATTGCCTTTCTAAAAGGCTCTTAAACGCTACTATTGTATCTGCCTCCACTATCATCCCAGGCAATGCACTCCCACCACTGTTATAAAAATAAACAAACCCATCCTCCCTGCACTTTTCCCTCTCATCTTAGAGCTTTACCCTCTCGTTTTGGACATTTCCACCCTGGGAAAATCGTTCTGACCATCTCCCCAATATATGCCTCTCATAATTTCATGTACCTCTCACCTCAACCTCCAATGTTGCAGAGAAAACAATCCAAGTCTATGCAACCCCTCCCTGTAGCTGAAACACTCCTATCCAGGGAGCATTCTGGTAAACATCCTCTGCATGCTCCGCAAAGCTTCCACATCTTTCCTGTGATCAGAACTGCATGTACGGCCATTTCTCCAACCACTTCTGCAGCTGATCTATATCCCTCCGTTGCTTCTGGCAGCATTCCTCACTATCTGCAACTTTTCCAATTTTGGTTTGTCAGCAACCAACCCATCTACATTTATGTCTAAGGTAGACACAACATGCTGGAGTAACTCAGTGGGACAGGCTGCATCTCTGGAAAGAAGGAATGGTGACGTTTTGGATCAAGACCCTTCTTCAGACTGACGTGTTTAGAAAATGAAGCATTAAAATGTGTAAATTGGTGACATACATTTACGTCTAGATCATTTGTATACATTCTATACCAATTTGTGATGAAATCTAAATTTCTTGTTTACTTTTTTGCGATGTATTTGGCTGGGTTGCAGCCTATCATGACTTGTAAACCAATCACCCCTCTTTCACATTTCTGAAAGAGTAAGACAGTTACATGTATAAATTAAAATTCAGTTACAAATAAATTAATAAAATTGTAAAGTAATGTTTACTTTGATTAATTGAAGCATTTTGTATCAAACAATAAGCATATGTTCATGAGGGAAATAGGCAATGTTAATCCTAAAAACATGTACATTGTAATTTTGAAGAGTTGTCTACTTTTTCAATAAATTTCCCTTGGTGTATTGCAGATCTTTTCTTTGATCCAGAGATATTGATTTGGTGTTTAGTTCGGAGATATAGTGGGGAAACAGGCCCTTCAGCCCACAGAGTCTGCGCCGACCAGCAATCACCCTATACACTAACTATCCTACACACTAGGGACAATGTATCAAGCCAATTAACCTACAAACGTACGTCTTTGAGGTGTGGGAGGAAACCGGAGCTCCCGGAGCAAACTCACAAAGATCAAGGGGAGAACGTACAAACTCTATGTAGACAGCACCAGTGATCACAGAAGCCAGGTGTGGTCAAGAAGTGGACCAGAAAGCCCATAAGTGGATGTAGTTGAGTGATCCGCGCATGTGCTGTAGAGACCAGACAGCACCACTCACCCACAGTCGATCCCTAACCAAGGGACTGCGAGTTCCACGGTGTTAAGTCCGCAGGCTCCTGCGTTTGGAACTCCCAAACACGATCCCCAGCAAAGGGACCGCCAGCTCCATGATGTTAGGTCGCAGTGTGGAAAGAGTCGCATCTCCGTCGAGGAAAGAGATTAAAAAAACGGTTCCTGCATTCCCCCCTCATAATACCAAACTAATACCCTAAAACATACATTTAACAACAGACTAAAAACAACAAATGAAGAAACGGATGAGACAGACTGTTGGCGAGGCTGCCATCGTATGGCACCACCCGGTGATTACCAAACCAATTAACCTCCAAACCAGTACGTCCTTGGAGTGTGGGAGGAAACCGGAGCACGCTTGCAGTAACACGGAGAACATGCAAACTCCATACCGACAGCACCTGTCATCAGGATCGAACCAGAGTCTTTCGTGCTTTAAGGCAGCAGCTCTACCACAACACCACTTCATTGTTTTGTAATAACCATAAGTGGCGACAGATGAATTAAAACCCCAAATATTTGAGCTGATACACATTGTGGAACTTCCTTGATACTTCACCCAAAAAGCAGAGGGAAATTGGTTTGAGTTTGTATGTTGCCTCAGCTGTTTATTGAGGCTTTGATAAAAAGGTTGCCGGGCAGGGGGAAGTAGAAAATTGAAAACCAGCCCTACTTCTGATTCGATCATCAGCTAATTAAGATAACAAACCTCTTTGCCAAATAATTTGTTCTTATTGGTTATCATTGGTTTTAATCAATGCACATTATACATTGCGTTTTCTGAATTAAAAATCTGTCTGTATACATAACTATATACATAAAAATCTATCTATATATCTCTATAATTATAAAACTCTGACCATGGATGTGTGTGGGTGTGTATATAATCATATCTTCTTGAATAAAATGACACGCTAATAGTAACATTTTTACGTATTCCGGTAGAGATTTATCCCGTCTTATCTGAAAAATTCGTGCATTATTTCTTGAGTCATTAATCAAAATGTTCACAAATCTGAAATAACTTTGAATCTAAACGAGATGGTCTCGCTGATGACGTCACAATGGGTCTGCTGCACACGGCCCACACTGTGTTTCACGCGCTGCGAGTGATGTTACCTCCCCCACGATTTGCAGTCCTTTGGTCGCTGCCGGCCGCTCAGCGTCTGCACCGCCTGCTCAACGCCCATCCCGCCCACGCAGCGTCCGCCCTGCTCGCCGAGTTCAAGTCCGCCTTCTCCCTCTCTCTGCCCCTCCCCTCTCTCTGCCCCCTCCCCCTCTCCCTCACTCTCCATTCTCTCCCCCTCTCCCTTCCCCCCCTCCTCTCTCTATCTCTACCCCCCCTCTGTCTCTCCTTCCCCCCCCTCTCTCTCTCTCTCTAACCCCCCTCTCTCTCTGTCTCTGCCCCTCTCTCTCTGTCACTGCCCCTCTCTTTCTGTCTCTGCCCTCCTCTCTCTGCCCTTTCTCTCTACACCCCTCCCTCTCCCTCTCCCTCTCTAGACACGCCTGCGAGTTGGGGGCTATGCATGAGTTTATAGGGCGAGGATGGGGTAAAAGGAGCAAATGAATAATATTAATATAATATCAAGGGGGGTGGTTAGTGTGTGTTTTGTGTGTGACGCCCCCCCCCCCCCCCCCCCCCCCCCCCCCCAACCGCAACCGCGTGTTAACGGGGTGGGACCCAAATGGGTCCCACTTGGTCTAGTACATAACTAAAACTCTGATCTTGTGTCTTCCGGTTTGCGCATTTTTTCTATTTGCACGAAAACGGTACGATTTTTCGCCAGGTTACTCACCGTTCTCCTGCGAGTGCAACCAGTTTCGTTCCGATCAGTGGTATATTATAACAATTGTCAAGATTTGAAAATCTTCCTCCAGATTCCTTCGGTCAGTGCCACGCAGATTGGTCTCTTCTTCTATCAGGCAATGCCATGGCCGGGATGGCGGCGCCCCTTCGTGCCCCACTGGTGGCGGCCTGTCCCGCCTCACTCACAAACTCCTCTCACCCCTCCTCACAGCAACTTGTCTTTTGTCACCCCCACCACCGGCGGCGGCCGCAGGGGGGGTTCAGTGGAGGTCCTGTCTCTCTCTCTCCCTCATCACTCACTCCATCACCCCCGCCCACGGCCCGACAGTGACCAGGCAGGTGGACAGGGCGAGGGTGGGCAGGGCGAGGGCGGGGACGAATTTGAGGGCGGGGACGAGCCGGGCGGGCAGGACGGGGATGGGCCGAGCGGCAGCAGCAGGCGGTCGGACAGGATAGTGATGGGGTGAGCGGCGGGGGGGGGTCCAACCGTCAAGTCTACAGGATCTAAACCACAGTGAACAGTGAATGAATGACCTGTGGAGGAAGGAGCCGCAGATGCTGCTTTTTATGGAGGGAGGAAGGGAGGGAGAGGTGAGGGAGGGATTGGGGAGGGGGTAAAGAAGAGGGAGGGTGAAAAAGAGGGGGAGGGAGTGCTGGGGGATAAGGGCAAATGAGCCTCGCCTGCACAGTTGGAGGCTGTGTGTGAGTGGTGCAATATTGCATTAGGAGGACGGGTTGCATTGGTGGAACGGGTGAGTGGTATAATATTGCATTGGGGAACGGGTTGCATTGGGGAACCAGGCCACTTGTGTGACAGGGACCCAACTGGTCCCACTTAACCTAGTTGTAATTTAAATGGAAGAGGAGCTTTCTCCTTGGGGGTGGAGAATGTGAAGCTCTGATTTAAATCAACATTAAAAGTCAAAGCTAATCAAGAAATGTCAAGAAATTAGCTCATCAGAGCCAGGCTTATTTTCAGTGTTTTTAGCACATTATCAAGGCCTCCAGAAACAACAAAGAAACTCAATCCGATTTCACTCTGCTTTTTGGACGATTTCCAATAAAATAACCATCAATAATGTAATTAGACAAAAAATGCCGGAGAAACTCAATGGGTGAGGCAACATCTATGGAGAAAAGGAGTAGGCAACGTTTCGGGTCGAGACCCTTCAGAAGTTCTCCTCCTCTCTCCGAGCAAAATCTCATCAAAATTTAAAACTAAATGGCAATTTCGGACAATTTAATAACAGACAGCTGATTACTAAAATCAGTTTCCAAAATTCTGGCTGTGCAGTAGAATGATAAATAAGGATCAATTTGCCATAACTTTTCTGTTGTGCAGAATAAGAACATTGTCTTGGTTAGTAATGATTATTAGATTTGTGAAGTACAAAATGAAGATTGTAGTCAATTGGCCTAGTTTTTTTCCAGGCAATAAGCTGATATAATTATTAGTTGAATTTGTTGGCAATAAACCAAGTAGAAAAAACAAAAAAATCCAATAGCTTGATTTAAAGAGCCAGCATTAGCCATAGATTTTCTTAAGGTCCCACATTGACCTGCACTATCTATTGCACAGTATTTTTTTTATTTTTGTGACTTCCCTTTAATTGCTAAATACTGAAAAATACTGAAAAGTTTGAATGGAAAAGACCAAAACATCCTGTTTCTGTTTATTTGTAAAGGTTACTGTAAAAGTAGAAGAATTTCCAATCCTGTAAATTATTTGCTTGTGCAATTTGGCAAAGGTTGAAGATTTGACCATCTGGCTCTTCGACAGTGAAGCATTTCCAGACTCTGAGCAGTAGTGCTTAATAGGGCAGAAGATAATAAAATGATGTGGTATAGAAAAAGAATTAACATGAGAAGAGATGAAACAGACTGCAAAAAGTTGGCCTTCCAGCTTGAAAGTTGAAAGATCAAGCCCTCTTCATACACAATGAAAAGGTTGTCAGACTTTGATCAAACCAGGCTTTCTGGTATTTGGGATCTAACCAGTTCATAGATTATAAAAGAGCATGAAAATGCCAGGGATCGTATAGTTTTCAAGGGAAAAAAAAAAATTAAAATTGGAGAACTGGCAATTTCGGGACAGTCCAGAATACTTTGCATCCAATAAAGTTCTTTGGGTATCTTATTTAATTAGAAAATACGTCAATTAATTGGCCCGCCCTTCTAAATCTCTTGAGGACATGATCTGTTTTGGTAATGAGCAATAAATATAGGCTAAAGCACTGGAGAAAGTTCCCACTTTGAAAGTGTGCCACGAGGGAAGTTGGTATTTTCGTATCTTCCAAATCAATCAATCAATCAATCAATCAATCAATCAATCAATCAATCAACCTTTATTGCCATCTTGCAAGCAACTTGTACAGTGCAAAATGAAAAGACGTTTCCGAGGGAATAGCGGAGCATCGCACATGAAGTTTAAAACATTTCACACATAATAACACTAAAAACAATCCAGTCCCTGATGGAACAGTATAAATAGTTAAAAGCAGGTAGAACACAACGTTAAAATACAATAAACCAATCATAAAAATGTCCGGGGCAGCTGATTTGAGTGGCCAGTGCCAGTTATTAAAGTGTCTGTGCCAAGCCGCAGAATCAAGTGATTGTGAGTACAGATTGATTGTTTAACAGCCTCACAGCCTGTGGTAGAAAGCTGTTTAGCAGTCTTGATGCTTCGATATCTCTTGCCTGATGGCAGGAGATCCAGGTGTATGTGGAGGGGGTGCAGTTTGTCCTTAGCAATTCTCTGAGCTTTTTTCAGACAGCGGCTCTGGAACAGTTCTTGTACCGAGGGTAGGTAGACGCCAATGTACAGGTGCACAACTTTTTATCCGAAAGCCTTGGGACCAGACACTTGTCGGATTTCGGACATTTTCGGATTTCCGAATGGAAGGTTTTCAGCGTAGATTAGGTAGGTAGCGCGGGCGGCTTGAAAAGTCTGGAGCAGCTGCCTCCTCCGCGGAGACCGGGGAATCATTGCATAAATGTTAGTCAGTTAATTTGGAGGGATTTTATGTGGTGGTGGTGGAGTAGGGGTGAGGGGGGAAACTTTAATTCTTAGTCCCCTACCTGGTCGGCGACTCCCAACCTCGCGGAGCTGGGGGCTCCGTCCGGCCGTGGGCGGCGCCGGTTGGAGCTCCGACCCCGGCAACTCTACCCCTGGCTGCGCGGCTCCAAATCCAGCGACGCTCCGCGATGTTGTGTGTCGGTGGCCACAGCGCTCCGGAGCTTGCCGCACGGCGACCCGGTAAGGCATTGCCCGCTCCCCGCTGGTATCCCAGCGCTGCGACGCCGCCGACTCCCAACATTCGCGGAGCTGGGGCGTCCGGCCGCGGGCCGCGCTGGATTTGGAGCACCTCGCAGCCAGGGGTAGAGTTGCCGGGGTCGGAGCTACAACCGGCGCCGCCCGCAGCACCACCGGCCACAGCGCTGCGGAGCTTACTGCACGGCGACCCGGTAAGGCATTGACCGCTCCCCGCCTCTCCGACCAGGTAGGGGACTAAGAATTAAAGTTTACCCCTTCAACCCCCCCCCTTCACATAAAAGCCCTCCAAACTAACTGACTAACATTTAAGCAATGATTTACAGATGTTTAAGTGTCTCCCGGTCTCCGGGGAGGAGGCAGCCGCTACAGTAGTACAGACCTGGGTTGACCGTGGGTCGTTTCGGGTCAAGTTTGGCGCCAAACGCGAGCTTTGGTGCGCAGACGACATCCTGGAAAAAATGGCCGGTTTTCGGAGTTTTTCGGTTTCCGGAACACCGGATAAAAGGTTGTGCACCTGTAATAGCCAAAGAGGCTATCTGTAATTTGCACACCGAGGAACTTTATGCCCTCCACTCTCTCCACTGTATTGCCACTGATGTTGAGGGGTGTATGCTTTGGCTGCGCCCTCCTGAAGTCGACAACCATCTCCTTCGTTTTGTGGACATTTAATTCTAGATTATTTTTGCCGCACCAGTCCACTAGTTGTTTTACTTCCTCCCTGTACATTGATTCATCATCTCCGCTGATGAGTCCCACCACTGTTGTGTCATCCACAAATTTTATGATCTTATTGTCCATGAATCTGGCAGCACAGTCATGTGTGAGCAGTGTGAACAACAGTGGGCTGAGCACACAGCCTTGAGGGGAGCCGGTGCTCAGCGTGATCGAGCCTGAAATGTTCTTGCCAACACGGACTGACTGCGGTCTCTCTGTCAGAAAGTCCAAGATCCAGTGACACAGGGTGGTGTTGAGGCCCAGCAGGGTTAGTTTCTCCACCAGTCTCTGTGCGATGATGGTGTTAAACGCTGAGCTGAAGTCAATGTACAGGATTCTGGCGTATGTGTTTTTGTTTTCCAGAAGCGTGAGTACTGTGTGCAGCGTGGTAGAGATGGCATCCTCTGTAGAACGGTTGGGGCGATAGGCAAACTGGAGGGGGTCTAGCGATGGCAGTAATGTGGGGTTTCACCAGGCGTTCAAAACACTTCATATTATTGGGGTCAGGGCGACAGGGCGGTAGTCATTTAGGCAGGCAACCACTGGTTTGTTCGCTATGGGGATTATCGTGGAAGTTTTGAGGCATATGGGGACAATGGCTTGACTAAGGGAGATGTTAAAGATGTCTGTTAGCACATCTGCTAACTCCTCAGCACATTCCTTGAGCACACGTCCTGGGATGTTGTCGGGTCCGACTGCTTTCCACGGGTTGACCTTAGACAGGATTCTCCGTGTGTCCATTGAGTCTATGGTCAGGACTGGCTGGTCGATTTGTAAGCAGGGGCTGGCTCTCCCCTTGGGTGTGGTGTTTGTTGCATCAAAACGTGCAAAGAAGTTGTTCAGTTCATCTGGGAGAGAAGTGTCCGTGTCAGTTACCTGCTGCCTTGCCTTGTACCCCGTCAGTGTTTGGATTCCCTTCCACATCCTCCTGGTGTCTCCTGTGTCACAGAGGTGTCCCTGGATTTTCCCCGCGAAGGCACGTTTCGCTGCCCTGATTCCTTTTTCCAGTGCAGTCCTGGTAGATCGAAGAGCGGCTGTGTTACCGGCTGCAGTCCTGGTAGATCGAAGAGCGGCTGTGTTACCGGCTCTGTAGGCTGCATCACGAGCCCTCAGCAGCGAGTGCACCTCTGCTGTCATCCATGGCTTTTCGTTTCCACATGCAGTGAAGGTTTTCATGATAGTTGTTGTCTTTGAGTTGGATTATGTACTTGTAGTCCTTGTAGTCCTAACTATGAAAGGTCCCTGAGAAGTTGTGATAGAAGGCAAAACTGTAACCCCATATAGCCTCACTAGACGAACCGTCAGTAATGTCACCTCTGACCACTGCTGTGACATCCTCCTCAACCAACAATGCAACCACCCTCACCCTTGCCTCTCCTTAATCTCCTGTACCCTGGGACATTGATTTGCCAGTCCCGCCCCTCCCTTAACCAGGTTTCAGTATTCGTTACAGTCGCTCGTACCTAACGATGCCCGAAGCTCATCTGCCTTACCCGTCAGGTCCCTTGCATTAAAATACATGTAAAGACTGCAGAGTGGCAAATGGTGTGCCTCTTTTCAAGAAGGGCTGCAGGGAAAATGCTGGGAACTATAGGCCGGTGAGCTTAACATCTGTAGTTGGAAAGTTAGATTGCATGGGATCCAAGGAGAGATAGCTAAATGGATGGCAAATTGGCTCCATGGAAGGAAGCAGAGGGTGATGGTGGAAGGTTGCTTCTCGTACTGAAGGCCTGTGACCAGTGGTGTGCCTCAGGGTTCAGTGCAGGGACCATTATTGTTTGTCATCTACATCAATGATTTGGATGAGAACATACGGGGCAAGATTAGCAAGTTTGCTGATGATACAAAAGTGGGTGGTTTTGCAGATAGTGAAGATGGTTGTGAAAGATTGCAGCAGGATCTGGATCGATTAGCCAGGTGGACGGAGGAATGGTTGATTGAATTTAATACAGAGAAGTGTGAGGTGCTGCACTTTGGGACGTCTAACAAGGGCAGGACCTACACATTGAATGTTAGGCCTCTGGGGAGTGTTGTAGAGCAGAGGGATCTAGGCGTACAGATGCATGGTTCCTTGAAGGTCGAGTCGCAGGTAGATAAGTTGGTCAAAAAGGCTTTTGGCACATTGGCCTTCATCAGTCAGAGTATTGAGCATAGAAGTTGGGAGGTCATGTTGCAGTTGTATAGGACGTTGGTGAGACCGCATCTAGAATATTGTGTTCAGTTCTGGGCACCATGTTATAGGAAAGATATTGTCAAGCCTGAACGGGTGCAGAGAAGATTTATAAGGATCTTGCCAAGACTAGAGGGTGTGAGCTATAGGGAGAGGTTGAGTAGGCTGGGTCTTTATTCGTTGGAGCACATGAGGATGAGGTGAGATCTTATAGAGGTGTACAAAATCATGAGAGGAATAGATCGGGTAGATGCACAGAACCTCTTGCCTAGAGTCAGGGAATTGAGGACCAGAGGACGTAGGTCAATGTGAAGGGGAAAAGATTTAATAGGAATCTGAGGGGTAACATTTTCACACAAATGGTGGTGGGTGTATGGAACAAGCTGCCAGATGAGGTAGTTGAGGCTGGGACCATTCCAACATTTCAGAAACAGTTAGACAGGTACATGGATAGGACATGTTTGGAGGGATATGGACCAAGCGGAGGCAGGTGGGACAACAGTAGCTGTGACATGTTGGCCGGTGTGGGCAAGTTGGGCCGAAGGGCCTGTTTCCACACTCTATAACTCTATCAGGGTTTGAGGAGAGTTGGAAGGTTTCAACATTCTTTGCGTTCCATTGAAATGTGTAGGAAGGAAAATATAACTTGGACCAGACTAAAATGTAATTCAAAAATTACTTTTGTAAATGACGCTTAATTGTTTCATAGGATTTGACCGTCTTTTAACAGAACAGACAGATGGTGATGTTTGGTTTTGTTCCAGTTCTTAATTAATAGTCTGGTTTAATGCTTGAATTACAGTGGCTGTTCCGCAGATTTTCCATCCATTGCACAATGTTAAAAAGTTGCATGTGCAACTCATTGCAGGACTGTTAATTGTTCACTTATTCAATTTCTACAGAGGTGTGAACATATTAATCAGCCTGTGTAGTTTCCTATTTCACTTCAGAAAATCGGTTTGTTCAGCTGCCATTCTTTTGGGGTCATCTTGCGAATAACAGCAAATACTGTTGCTACGTAGAAACAAGGAACTGCAGGTGCTGGTTTAAACCAAAGATCATAGAGCGGAGCAAGATAGTTCACTCTGCGAAAAAGCCGTAGTAGGTGATGGGTAATCTTCAGCACCATTTCCGTAACCGACTTCTGTCATGGCGTCAAGCTAATTCGGGGAGATTCTGCTATATCAAGTTGAGAGATTAAAGGATAGGCACAAAATGCAGCGGGTCGGGCGGTATTTCTGGACAAAAGGAATAGGTGAGATTTCGGATCGAGACTCGTCTTCAGACTGGGTCAGGGAACCATCCTCCCCTCCCCCTCCCTCCGACACAGACACAGAGCGATCGCCGGCCCCCCCCTTTTTTTGTTAAACATCTATTTCCTTTGGGTGTTTTTTTTTCAATTTCCCCCTTACCATTTCCATACTTTATCGATAGCTGCCATGACCCGTTTGGTGTCATCCTTCGCCCTGCTCCCGGTCTTGGACCGCACCGACATTTTGGGTCAAGGCCCTTCTTCAGACTGAGTCAGGGGAAAGAGGAACACGAGAAATAGATGGTACTAAGGACAAATGAATGGAAGATATGTCTATATCACTCGTTTCCCTTTTCCTTGACTGTCAGTCTGAAGAAGGGTCTCGACCCGAAATGTCACCTATACTGCTCTGCAATCTTTCTGTCCTCGGTCTCCTCCATTGTCTGAGTGAGGTTAAACGCAAATTAGAGGAATAGCATCTCATATTTTGCTTGGGCGTTTTACAGCCCATTGGTATGAATATTGATTTCTCTCACTTCAGGTAGCCCCAGCATTCCCTCTCTCTCTATCCCTTCCTCACCCAAGTCCCACTAGCTACTAATTTTCACCCTGCACACAGCTTTTCCTTTATCATCGTTACTTTTTTGCATATCGTCCATTCATTGTTCTTTATCTTGCCACATCACCGTCTATATCTCTCGTTTCATTTATCCCTAACCAGTCTGAAGAAGGGTCTTGATCTGAAACGTTACCTATTCCTTCTCTCCAGAGATGCTGTCTGTCCCGCTGAGTTACTCCAGCTTTTTGTGTCTATCTTCGGCATAAACTAGCATCTGCAGTTCCTTATTACACAAGGAAAAAGGGTCCTGACCCAAAATGTCACCTGTCCACGTTTTCCAGAGATGCTGCCTGACCCGCCGAGTTACTGCAGCACTTTGTGCCCAATACTGTTTCTAGTTTTGGTTTCCTTTTATTTCATTAAATACCCTTTGGATTGTTACGCAACCTGAACAAAGGTTTAATTTTCTGAATTAACACGGCATTACGATTTAATTGCACTTGCATGACTGTGGATTCAGTTATCAATTGATGGCAAATTTGTTAGAAAAAGTAAATTGTCATTGTTCAGATTTTGTAATCTTAAATTACCTTCATCAAATGGGCCTGACTTGACTGATCTTTGACACTTGCCTTCTGTAAATAACTTAATTGGTTTTCTGTCTGAAAGACCATTTCTTAACAGTAATATTTGACAGTTTAGTATTCAAACTGCTCTGACCATGGGGTTGCATTTAGAGAATGGACTGTCTTTTGCCAGAAATCAAACCAAATTTTGAACTGCAGAAGTTGGGCAGGATATTTTGGGTCAGGGTTATTATTGTAGGAGAGATGCTGCATTATTACTTAGACATATCAGCAGGAAATCTGTGGCTGAGGTGATTCCATTAAGCATGTCATTTCTCTTTCATAAATGCAAGATCAGGCCCCGGAGGCTGTTGTTTTTGACAGCCTACTGCAATTATGTCAGGCCTTGTTGAGACAGTGTCTAGAGTATTGTACACAGTTTTGGTTTCATTACTTCAAGAGAAGATAAGTATTTGCTACAGAGGGAATGCAGCAAGGATTAATTACACAAGCTCGAGGATTGGTAGGTTTGCTGGATGTAATGAGAGAATGCGTTGGCTCGGTTTATATTCTTCATAGTTAAGAAGAATGAGAAGATATTTCATTGAAACTTGCCAAATTCCTTGATGGGCTGGAAGCAGAGAGGACAGTTCCCTTGGCTGAAGAGTTTAGAACTGGGTTCCAGATTCAGAATAATGGGGAGGCAGTTTACAGCTAACACAAAGGAACATTTCTTCACCAAAATATTCTGCCCTAGAAGGTTTTGGTGGCATCATTGATTCCCTGATTCTCTTCCCACCCACATGCACCAGGGGTTATTTACACCAGTGATTACCCGTACGCTAATTATGAACAATGAACCATCCAATTAGCACAACTTTGGAAGAGGGAAGAAGCCAGGCCATGTAGTTCAAACACACGCAGTCCCAAAGAGAATGGGTAAACGTGACATGGAGCATTGGAGTTTAGGATCAACTTGGAATGACTTGTTGATTCAGCTAGATTCAGAGCTGAAGCTGCGTTCAAGGCCAGTATTTTCTATGTACTCTGAAACTTTCATGAAGACTTAGAAACTGTTTCCATGGCTTGTCAGACAGGACGCTGAGTGGATGTTTCTCTTGACTGAAGAGTCTTGAACCAGCGGTCATAGTCTCACCATGAGGAGATTCTGAATGTGACAAGGAGAATGTTCTTCATGCAGAGGGCGATTGAGTCTTGAACACTGGAGAATTAATCATTGAGTTCATCCAAAGCAGAGACCAGTAGCTTTAGATAGACACAAAAAGCTGGAGTAACTCAGTGGGACAGGCAGCGTTTCTGGAGAGAAGGAATGAGTAATGTTTTGGGTCGAGACTCTTTTAGTTTAGTTTATAGATACAGTGTGGAAACGGGCCCTTCAGCCCACCAAGTCTGCGCCGACCAGTGATTACCCGTACGCTAATTATAACCTACACACTAGGGACAATTAATAGAAGCCAATTAACCTACAAACCTGCACGTCTTTGGGATGTGGGACCGGAGTACTTGGAGAAAACCCACACAGTCACAGGGAGAACGTGCAAACTCCATACTGACAGCACCCGTACTCAGGATCCATCCCGGGTCTCTGGCGCTGTATGGTAGCAACTCTTACCGCTGCACCCCTGAGCGCACTCTGGATATTAAAAGAATTGACGGATATGGGGATAGCATCGGAAAATAGCATGCATTCAATGAGTTGTGACGCAGGCTCAACAGGCCAAATGACCTCCTCGCGTTTCGTGTGTTCTTGTGTAACTCATCCTCGGCAATTTTAAGCACCACAAGTTTTGCAGGACCTAAAATTAATTGTATCTCTGTGCATGATGTTGCCTGACCTGCTATATACATAAACTATTTTGTATTTCCAGTGAATTTTTTTTAGTTCGCTCAATTTGTTCATTTGGCAATGTTACCCATCAAGCAGTAATATTCGCCATCAAGCAGTGTGAAAATATTGCAGGTTCTTTATTCTTTGAATTCGAGGATGAGCCACCATATTCAACGTTGCTCAAGGACATCTGTGGGACACATAACAGGTTTTATTTGTAGAGCTTTGCAATAGGCATTTCTGAATTCATTGCATGTAGAGGAATACAAATGTTACTAAAGCTTCTGGACTTTGTTATCAAAGATTATATGGTTGCAAGAGACGCAATTAGTTCATGCAATTTTAGATTGCATTGTCATTGGGAAAGATCTTGTGTGGTTCAGATGTTTTGCACCTCCCCATCATCAGCTGATCATACTGGGGTGAATAAATAACCTACAAAGACCAGGATTAAATGATGGTAAAATAAATTTTACTTGTTTGCCAGATTCGGTCTCACTTGCAGATTAGGCCAGTAGAGATGCTGAACTGTACGAACATTTCCAGTGAACCGGCTGAAATGGAGCATGGGGAATAAGAACACTACTGAGAGGGATAGGGTGCAGGAACTGGGGACCCTGTAAATGTAAAAGCATAACTTGAATCAAATGCTGAATCCTTGGTCTTTCTGCATAATCAGAATTTGTAGGTGATGATGTATTACACAAAACTGGGTTTTAATTATCTTGCTCAAATTTCCATTCTGCTGAGCTGAATGGAGTCAGGGAGGCCTTGGTTCACAAATTGGGCCCTGGCAAGTTTATTATTAGGCAATCAAGCTGCCAATTGTTTTTTTTAAATCAGAATTTGCAAGCATTATCTAGGTTGCAGGGATAGAAGATGGCTGTCTTCTGCATGTGGACATGTTAACACATAAAGTGTTACGTCCAGATTGTTGAACTCCACCTCAAACGTTTGGTTCCATGCATTACCCCATATTTTGGATTGGGCACGTAAAACGGTTATTTTCGGTTATGGGATATTATGGGATCTCTTTAGATGACTTTAGTTGTCAGAATGTAATAATGTAGCTCCAGTTATGTTCGCTATTTGGCTTGTGTTATTTGACTCGCTTATGAATTTTGTAGGATATTCATATTTGAGAGCCTTTGACAACTTTGTCTTTTGAGCATTTGTTATTGCAGCCAGAGTTTATAATTGATCTAAAGAGGAAACGGAAGCCCATCTTTGATGCATAAATACAATGTAGTTCAATAGAGCTGCAATTCGTGGTGTTGCAGTTGGTGGTGTCAGTACAAAATCAAGTGGTGAAAATATCAGCAGTTCAGGCAGCATTTATGACGAGCAAAACAACTGCTATTTCATGTCAGCGATCTTTATCAGAACTTGATGACAAAATATCATCAACCCACTCATTCTTTATTTCCACTGATGCTGCCTAATCTGAATACTTCCAGGATTTTCTGTTGATTTTTTGGTAGTAGCTGTAATAATTTGCTTCTGCATATACACTATATGTGTATATACACATACATTATATACACATATACACTATTTATTGTATTGTATTGTATATCTTTATTGTCATTTCCTGAGTATTCGCGTACCCAGAGGAAACAAAAAAACGTTGCTCAACCAGTGTCCATTCAGTGTGCATGAAAAATAAATAGAAATAAAAAAAATACATGTATCATGAACAAATTTAACACTCTACTAAACATTCAACAGGCGTTCCGACTGGCAGCGGCACAACAGTGGCTCTGCTGCAGTGTGGGGGTTTGTGCGCGATACTTGGCAGGGTCCTTGGCAGGGGGCAAAGTCCATTTAGCAGTCTTATAGTCTGTGGGAAGAAGCTGAGGAGCATCCTGCTGGTTTTGCAGCTAATGCTCCTGTACCTCTTCCCAGATGGCAGGATGGAGAAAATGTCATGCGATGGGTGGTAAGGGTCTTTGATGATGGAGATGGCTCTGCTGATACATCTCTTCCTGTATATGTCCAGCAGGAAGGGGAGTGGAGCACCAATAATCCTGCTGGCGGTCTTCACTATCCTGTCTAGTTGGTGCCGTTCGTACGCCTTGCAGCTCCCGAACCAGGAAGCGATGCCGTAGGTCAATGTGCTCTCGACAGTCCCCCTATAAAAAGTCCGTAGGTGTGTGGTGGGGAGGCCTGCTTTACGTAGTCTTCGGAGAGGGTGAAGTCGCTGCTGGGCTCTTTTGACCAGAGCTGTGGTGTTGGCCGTGGACGTCAGGTCATCAGACAGATGTAGTCCTAGGAACTTCATGCTGCTGACCCTTTCCACATCAGCTCCGTCGATGTGCAGAGGTGTATGGTGTTGTTTCCCCGCCCTCCTGAAGTCAACCACCATCTCCTTAGTTTTTCCCACGTTAAGAATGAGGTTGTTGGATTTGCACCAACCTGTGAGCAGCTCCACCTCCATCCTGTACGCCGATTCATCATTGTCACTGATGAGACCCACCACTATTGTGTCATCAGCGAACTTGTTGATGAAGTTGTTATCGAGTCTGGCAGTACAGTCGTATGTCAGCAGACTAAACAGAAGGGGGCTTAGGACACAGCCTTGGGGTGAGCCAGTGCTCACGGCTATGGTTTTTGATGTCCTACTGCCCACCCTGACTGTCTGCTGCCGTTGCGACAGAAAGTTCAGGACCCAGTTGCATGTGCCAGTATCAACCCCCAATAGCTCCAACTTCTCCACCAGCTGCTGCGGAATGATTGTATTAAAAGCAGAGCTGAAGTCTATGAAGAGGATCCTGGCATAGGTATTTTTCCGATCGAGATGTGACAATACGAGGTTCAGTGTTGTTGAGACTGCGTCCTCTGTGGATCGGTTGGCTCTGTAGGCGAACTGCAGTGGGTCTAGGTCAGCAGGTAGACTATTTTTGATGTGCTGCATAACTAGTCGCTCAAAACACTTCATTACAATGGGTGTTAGGGCCACTGGTCGAAAGTCATTATGGCAGGCTGGGTTTGGTTTCTTCGGGACAGGGACGATGGTGGCACTCTTAAGACAGTTGGGCACTACTGCCTGGCTGAGTGAGATGTTAAAAATGTCTGTGAAGACATCTTTCAGTTGCTCGGCACAGTCTCTTAGAACGCATCCAGGAATGTTGTCCGGCCCTGCAGCTTTGCGTGGATTGACGCTGGCAAAGGCCTTTTTAACTCCGGCTGCGGACAGCCTGAGCGACTGGTCACTGGGAGATGGCAGTAGTGCACGTGTCTGGGTGCTGTTTTTAACCTCAAACCGTGCGTAGAACTCGTTCAGTTCATCTGGTAGGGAGGGGTTGTTTTGGCATATCCGCAGCGGGGGGGGGCTTGTAGTCAGTGATGGTACGAAATCCCTGCCACAAGCGACGTGTGTCTTTGTCATTTGCGAAGTGGCTATTGAGTTTTTGTCCGTACAGCCGCTTCGCTTCCCTGATCCCCCGGGATAGGTTACCCCTTGCCAGTTTGTATGCTGCGTTGTCCCCAGATTTGAATGCCGCATTCCGGATTCTCAGTAGGGAACACGCTTCCCCAGTTAGCCAAGGTTTCTGATTGGCACGCCTCCTGATGGTTTTTACCACCGTTACATCCTCAATACATTTATTGATGTATGCGATGACGGATTCTGTATATACTTGGAGGTTGATGCCACTGTCATCTGTTGCCTCTCTGAAAATGGCCCACTGTGTGGTTTCAAAACAGTCTTGTAGTGCTGCCGTAGCTCCCTGTGGCCATGTTCTGACTTCTTTGACCGTTGGCCTGTCCTGTTTCACCCTGGGTCTGTATGCAGGTGTGAGCATGACCGCTAAGTGGTCAGAGTTGCCGATATGGGGGAGGGGGGCTGCTTTATATGCATTTAACGGTACCCTAGGAATTATTTATCTATAAATTAAAATATTCAATTTGAATTGAACACCAGTCAATTGCCTCTTTTCCTGCATAAGGGATATAAAACGCAAGGCTGAGTACTGAGAAATGTTTATAGTTTGAGCAATATTGAAAGGAATTCTAGCAGTAGGGAACATTGCATATTGCTTAAAAAAAAAGACCGACTGAAAGATGTCTGCAAAATTAGGAATGGGTTTGACAATTTAATTGTCGATTAAAATGTTCATTTATGTCCAATCTGAAGGAAACTGCCCTAAATATGATGATCAAGTCAGTGAGACAATGAGGCAATCTTTATTCAAAATAGATAAAAACATGGAATCTACTACCCAGTGGGAAATAAATTGTCCTGAATCTTTTAGGAGGAAATTAGGGCAGTGCGTGAGAAATTAAGGAAATATATCCTGAAAATCTGAAGTGCAGCAAGTAGAATGATTAAGTGGAACTTGCGCCATGACTTGCTCTTGCACTTTTACACACTATTTATTTGAAGTTCTGCAAGATATCATGGCGTATCGATTAATTAATCTTTATATTGGGTGCTTTTTTAAAATAAAACATCAAAGCACCACATGTTCTGATTTATACCTTTTGGCACTGCGCTGAGAATGGTGTTTCCCTTTAATCAAAAGCCATTGTACGATACAATACGATGGAACTTTATTTATCCCAGGAGGGAAATTGATCTGCCAACTGTCATAAAACACAAAATGAAACATGAAATTAAAGTGACGAGTGGAAAGGATTGGGGATGTTCAAAGATTGGGGAGGGGAGTCAGTCTACCCCACAACAGAAGGGGGAGGAACTGTATAGTTTGATAGCCACAGGGAAAAAGGATCTCCTGTGGCGTTCTGTACTGCAACCAGTCTATTGCTGAAGGTACTCCTCAGGTTGTGTGATGGAGGGGGTGACCTGTATTGTCGAAGATGCTCTGCAGTTTGAGAATTTTGGTTCTCTGCCTCAGAAGGCAGTGGAGGCCGATTCTCTGGATGCTTTCAAGAGACAGTTAGATAGAGCTCTTAAAGATAGTGGAGTCAGGGGATGTGGGGAGAAGGTAGGAATGGGGTATTGATTATAAATGATCAGCCATGATCATAGTGAATGGCTGTGCTGGCTCAAAGGGCCAGATTGTCTAATCCTGCACCTATTGTCTATCATGGCTGATCATCCAAAATCAGTACCCAGATCCTGCTTTTTCCTCATATCCCTTGATTCCTTGAGAATTGCACAAGTTCACAACTCTCAAGGTGAAAAAGTTTTTCCTCATCTCAGTCCGAAATTGCCTACCCTTTATTCTTAAACTGTGACTTCTGGTACTGGACTTCCCCAACATCGGGTACATTTTTTCCTCATTTACAATGCCCTGCCTAATGTTTGGGGCAAAAACCCATCATTTATTTATTTGCCTCTGTACTCCACAATTTTGAGATTTGTACTAGAAAGAATCACATGGTTAAAGTGCACATTGTCAGATTTTAATAAAGGTCATTTTTATACACACACAGGGGGAGGGGAGAGGGTTGAGATGGGGAGGGGGTGAGGGATGGAGAGGGGGGTAAATAGAGGGGGAGGGGGGGAGGGAGGTGGAAGGGGCTGGGGGGTAGAGTGGGGAGAGTGAGGAGAGAGAGGGGGGAAGCGGAGAGAGGAGGTGGGCGAGAGGAAGGGGAGGAGGAGGAGGAGCGGGGGGAGAGGAGGAGAGGGGGGAGAGGGGATAGAGGAGGAGGAGGGGGAGGGGAATAGGAGGAGGGGGGGGGGAATGGAGGAGGGGGGGGGGAGAGGAGGAGGGGGGGGGGAGAGAAGGAGAGGAGGAGGGGAGCTGGGCAGTCGAGCAGGTTGCGAGCGAGCGGGCTGCGGGGCCCACGGCGAGCCGACGGGCGTGATCTGAGGACGGTCAAACGGCTTCAATCCAGAGCCCTGGGAGGGAAGTCGGGGCCCTGCGGATGACCGGCCGAGTGTGAGTTACCGGGAGGGGGGTTACATAACTCGCAGCTCGTGCAAAACAGTGGCCAGCCGGCTGCGCGTTGAAAACTGCGCAGTTTGCCGCGAGGAGCAGAGCCATTGTGACGTCTTCAGCTCGTTAACTCCAAAAACGATCTCAGATTGGTGAACAATTTTAGTAAAAAAACTCGGGAAATAATAAATCAGATGAGGCGATTTTCGTGATGGTATCAAACAGGAAATTAGAAATGCGTGCGACAAAGGCAAAACAGTTATAATGGGTGACTTCAATCTACATATAGATTGGGTGAATCAAATTGGCAGGGGTGCTGAGGAAGAGGATTTCTTGGAATGTATTCGGGATAGTTATCTAAATCAACATGTAGAGGAACCAACGAGAGAGCAGGCTATTTTAGACTGGGTATTGAGTAATGAGGAAGGGTTAGTTAGCAATCTTGTTGTACGTGCCCCCTTGGGCAAGAGTGACCATAATATGGTTGAGTTCTTCATTAGGATGGAGAGTGACATTGTTAATTCAGAAACAATGGTTCTGAACTTAAAGAAAGGTAACTTTGAGGGTATGAGACGTGAATTGGCCAAGATTGACTGGCAATTAATTCTAAAAGGGTTGATGGTGGATATGCAATGGAAGACATTTAAAGGCTGCATGGATGAACTACAAAAATTGTTCATACCAGTTTGGCAAAAGAATAAATCAGGGAAGGTAGTACATCCATGGATAACAAGGGAAATCAGGGATAGTATCAAAGCGAAGGATGATGCGTACAAATTAGCCAGAAAAAGCAGCATACCGGAGGACTGGGAGAAATTCAAAGACCAGCAGAGGAGGACAAAGGGCTTAATTAGGAAAGGGAAAATAGATTATGAAAGAAAACTGGCAGGGAACATAAAAACTGACTGCAAAAGTTTTTATAGATATGTGAAAAGAAAGAGATTAGTTAAAACAAATGTAGGTCCCTTGCAGTCAGAAACAGGTGAGTTGATCATGGGGAACAAGGATATGGCGGACCAATTGAATAACTACTTTGGTTCCGTCTTCACTAAGGAAGACATAAATAATTTGCCGGAAATAGCAGGGGACCGCGAGTCAAAGGAGTTGGAGGAATTGAGTGAAATCCAGGTTAGCCGGGAAGTGGTGTTGGGTAAATTGAATGGATTAAAGGCCGATAAATCCCCAGGGCCAGATAGACTGCATCCCAGAGTACTTAAGGAAGTAGCTCCAGAAATAGTGGATGCATTAGTAATAATCTTTAAAAACTCTTTAGATTCTGGAGTAGTTCCTGAAGATTGGCGGGTAGCAAATGTAACCCCACTTTTTAAGAAGGGAGGGAGAGAGAAAATGGGGAATTACAGACCAGTTAGTCTAACATCGGTAGTGGGGAAACTGCTAGAGTCAGTTATTAAAGATGGGATAGCAGCACATTTGGAAAGTGGTGAAATCATTGGACAAAGTCAGCATGGATTTACGAAAGGTAAATCATGTCTGACGAATCTTATAGAATTTTTCGAGGATGTAACTAGTAGCGTGGATAGGGGAGAACCAGTGGATGTGGTGTATCTGGACTTCCAGAAGTCTTTCGACAAGGTCCCACATAAGAGATTAGTATACAAACTTAAAGCACAAGGCATTGGGGGTTCAGTATTGATGTGGATAGAGAACTGGCTGGCAAACAGGAAGCAAAGAGTAGGAGTAAACGGGTCCTTTTCACAATGGCAGGCAGTGACTAGTGGGGTACCGCAAGGCTCAGTGCTGGGACCCCAGCTATTTACAATATATATTAATGATGTGGATGAGGGAATTGAAGGCAATATCTCCACGTTTGCGGATGACACTAAGCTGGGGGGCAGTGTTAGCTGTGAGGAGGATGCTAGGAGACTGCAAGGTGACTTGGATAGGCTGGGTGAGTGGGCAAATGTTTGGCAGATGCAGTATAATGTGGATAAATGTGAGGTTATCCATTTTGGTGGCAAAAACGGGAAAGCAGACTATTATCTAAATGGTGGTCGATTGGGAAAGGGGGAGATGCAGCGAGACCTGGGTGTCATGGTACACCAGTCATTGAAGGTAGGCATGCAGGTGCAGCAGGCAGTAAAGAAAGCGAATGGTATGTTAGCTTTCATTGCAAAAGGATTTGAGTATAGGAGCAGGGAGGTTCTTCTGCAGTTGTACAGGGTCTTGGTGAGACCACACCTGGAATATTGCGTACAGTTTTGGTCTCCAAATCTGAGGAAGGACATTATTGCCATAGAGGGAGTGCAGAGGCGGTTCACCAGACTGATTCCTGGGATGTCAGGACTGTCTTATAAAGAAAGACTGGATAGACTTGGTTTATACTCTTTAGAATTTAGGAGATTGAGAGGGGATCTTATAGAAACTTACAAAATTCTTAAGGGGCTGGACAGGCTAGATGCAGGAAGATTGTTGCCGATGTTAGGGAAGTCCAGGACAAGGGGTCACAGCTTAAGGATAAGGGGGAAATCCTTTAAAACCGAGATGAGAAGAACCTTTTTTCACACAGAGAGTGGTGAATCTCTGGAACTCTCTGACACAGAGGGTAGTTGAGGCCAGTTCATTGGCTATATTTAAGAGGGTGTTAGATGTGGCCCTTGTGGCTAAGGGGATCAGGGGGTATGGAGAGAAGGCAGGTACGGGATACTGAGTTGGATGATCAGCCATGATCATATTGAATGGCGGTGCAGGCTCGAAGGGCCGAATGGCCTACTCCTGCACCTAATTTCTATGTTTCTATGTGGTAAATCTCTACCTGATTATGTAAAAATGTCACCATTGGCGCATCGGGTCGATGAGATGTGAATGAATGAAAATAAATACAAGCAAACTAACAAACAAATAAATAAATACAAGACCAAGTGCAGACTCGTTGGGTCTGTCCCCCCCAACTCGCAGTTGCGGGGGTGGGGGGGGGCATGCGGCGTCACACACACTAACCACCCCCACCACACACACACACACACAGTAACTACCCCCCCTGCACACACGCTAACTACCCCCCTTGATATTATATTAATATTATTAATTTGCTCTTTTTACCCCTTAACCGCCCTATCCACTGAGAAGGTCGTACCCTGTGATGGGTAGAGAGGAGAGGGGAGGAGATGAAAGGTGGGGGGCGGAGGGCGAGTGAGTGGTGATGATGGGTCAAGAAAATGGGAAACAAAAGCAGATTATGGTGTTCTATTCCTTAAATCCTTGGAGATTCACTAAGACCAGGACTGATTAATCTCCCATCCAATCCCCTCCGCTTCCAAGGTGGTGCCCAACCCAGGCGACTATTTGTCCACAGAAGCAGATCTACAATTGCATATTACAATCGCTCCACACTATTAATCTCTCTATACACTGTAAATGGCTCGATTGTAATCATGTTTTGTCTTTCTCCTGACTGGTTAGCAAGCAACAAAAGCTTTTCACTGTTGCCCGGTACACGTAACAATAAACCCAACTGAATATTGTATGGTACAGTGAAGAATTAAGGTGAAATGAGCACCACGAGCTTGGAGCTCAGAGTTCTCGAGTACCTCTTATAAATATTCTTCCCTGCACCATGCGCTGCAGATCCTTCTGCAACAACACTGTGGCACAGCGGGTGCCTCACAGCGCCAGAGACCTGGATTCGATCTTAACCGAGGATGCCTTCTGTGTGATGTTTGCACATTCTCCCTGTGACCACAGGAGTTTCCACTGGATGCTCTGGTTTACTTCCACATCCCAAAGACGTGCGGGTTTGTAGATTAATTGTCCTCTGCAAATTGTTCCTTGTGTGCAGGGAGTGGGTGTGAAAGTGGGATAACAGAACTAGTGTGAACTGATGATTGATGGTCGGCATGAACCTGATGAGCCGAAGGGCCCTTTCCCAGGCTTATCTTACATTTTACAGTCAATTTAAAATTGTAGCATCTGTAGTCTCTTGCCACCTTTTAAAACTGGACACATGAGAAAGCAGCTGCAAGAAATGAAAACTCACAAAATATTTTATAACTATTTTGGTATTTGGTTTTGTGGACAATTTTTGTTCAAGCCATGCAGAGCTATACCTGATGAATTTGGGCGAGAGGATGTTGGCTATAAGAAGAGGTTGGAGAAACTTGGATTGGTTTCCCTGATGTGTCAGAGGCTAAGGGTAGACCTGATAGCGTATATAAAATTATAAGATGTTTGTGGGGTACACAGTTAGAACCTTCTTCCCTGCGTGGAAATGTTGAAGACTAGAGGGCATAGTTTTGAGGTGAGAGGGGGCAAAGTTTAAAGGAGATGTACTTATCAATTGTTTTTTGCACAGAGGATGGTGAGTGCCTGGAAAGAGTTGCCATGGATGGTGGTGGAGATGGATACGACCTTTAAGAGGCTTTTAGATAGGCACATGGATATGTCGGGAATTGAGGGGTATGCATGACGTGAAGGCAGAGGAGATTAACTTGGCATCACGTTTAGCATGAACATTGTGGGTCAAAAAGCCTATTCTTCTGCAATACTGTTCTATATTCTGGGACGTTTGGGTTGTGGGATGAAGGGGTATCCAAACCTATTTGCAGATCAGAATATTAAATAATTTTCCAGGAATATGGGTACCACTCTCCAACTATTGGAGAGTGGTACCTATTATGTTTTAAATATCTGGGATTCCACATCTCTGAGGATATGACATGGTCATCACACGCCTCAGCACTGGTGAGTAAGGCAAGGCAGCACCTTTACCACCTCAGGCAATTGAGGAAATTCAGAGTGTCTCCGAGGATCCTCCAGTGCTTCTACGCAGCGGCGGTGGAAAGCATCTTGTCCGGGAACATTACCATCTGGTTCGGGAATTGCTCTGCCAAGGACAAGAAAGCTCTGCAGAGAGTAGTGCGTTCGGCCGAACGCACTATGGGAACTTCACTCACCCCCCTGCAGGAACTATACAACAGGAGGTGCAACTCCAGAGCAAACAAAATCATGAGAGACCTCTTCCACCCCTGCAACGGACTGTTCCAGCCGCTACGGTCAGGCAAACGCCTCCGTTGCCATGCAGTGAGAACGGAGAGGTTGAGAAGGAGTTTCTTCCCAGAGGCAATTCGGACTGTAAACGCCTTTCTCACCAGGGACTAACTGTACAGAACGTTTTTCCTTCTATTATTTATTATGTAAAATAATATGTGTGTTATGATTGTGTTTATAATTTGTTTGGTTGTTTTGTTGTTCCGCGAGCATTGCCACTTTCATTTCACTGCACATCTCGTATGTGTATGTGACAAATAAACTTGACTTGACTTGACTTGACTTGACTATTGTCTTTCTCTTTGAATGATTATTGGTTACAAAATCTTTCGAATCATTCCAACACTGAAGGAAACCATTAGGTTTATTAAGTCTCTGCCAACTGTTTCAAGAGCAATCCATGCAATCTCCCTCTCTTGTTAAAAGTTAATAGTTCTGCACGTATTTAACTTTTTAAATACTTGAGCAATTTCCCTTTAGAAGCCACAATTGAATTTGAATTCACCACATTTTAATGTATAACATTTTGGTTTATAATAACTTATTGTGACCTTTTGGTTTAATCACCCTTTAGCATCTGGTGGTTGCCAAATAATATGTCCTACTGCCGAAGTAGTTGTTGTCAAGTGGAAATGAGAAAATATCTTACTGTGCAACGATAGTTTATTTTGGCAGTTATTTGCTTTGTTTTTGCTTTCCTTGATGTATCAAATGTGATTTTTGTTGTTTGCACAAAATTGGTTGGAGAAAGGTCACTTGATAAGACTTGAAGAGTCTCTTGATAGGTATTTCTGAAATGAAGTAAAAAAAAATTGAGATAATCCAAATGGTTTGTCGTGATAACAGGGCTCTCACTTAACTTTTTTCCCCCTGTTGCCAGCCAGGCAACCTTGGCAGATGTTTAGGTTGGCAAATGACAGTTTAGGTGGTCATTTAAGACGGCTTGCATAACGCATGCGATAATGTGCTCGGATGAAGTGCGTAATTACCTGTCGGAATTATGCTCAATGAAGCATTCACATATTATTTCTGCTTCAAATAAAGTCACAAACTAAATGTATTCACCAATCAAGACATGATATATACCACAGTGACATGCAGCAAAATTATAATACAGTATCTCAATTCTTTTTACACATTGCAATTAATGCAATTATTATTTTTTTCCACTTCCAAACAAAAATGTGGTTGGATTATTCAGCGTATGATCAACCTGTGTCAATAAATCCTGGACCATGGTAACATATATGCTTAACCATGAACACCACAGATTGATGCAAGCATGTTTTCTGTGAAGGACTGAAAATTATCATGACATGGCCATAGCATGGGCCATTATTGCTATTGGTACAGAAACACTCTTGCTTCCCACATAATTTATCCACAACAAAATATACAGGTTGCAAGGAAATTTCTAAAGGCATTTTATGATAATAGCTGTTAAAACTGACTATACTCATCTGACAGGTTAATTTCAACTGAAATATCTCCTGACCAAATGTGTGATGTATATGATCGACTAGAAGTAAAACCTGGAAAAATCCAACGTATAGTTGTGAATGGTGCTCATTAAATAACTAATTAAATCGCCAACGTGCGCTCACTGGCAAACAAAATGGATGAACTCCGGCTAAGGATCACCTCCCACAACCGGATCAAGGACTGCAACATCTTGATCTTCACTGAAACTTGGCTCAACACTGACGTTCCTGACAGCGCCATCCAGCTATCGGGGCGTCATTTACTCCGAGCGGACAGGACATCAGACTCTGGTAAGACCAGAGGGGGGGGTCTGTGCATTTATGTAAACAAAGCATGGTGCACGGACTCCACCATCATCGAGAGTCACTGCTCAGCTAACCTTGAGTTCCTCTTGGTTAGATGCAGACCGTTCTATCTGCCCAGAGAGTTCACCTCCACTGTTGTGACTGCAGCCTATATCCCTCCTGATGCTAATGCCAAGCTTGCAATGAAAGAGCTGCATACTGCCATTAGCAAACAACAGACGCACAACCCCGAGGCAGCCTTCATTGTTGCGGGTGACTTCAATCACTCCAACCTGAAGACTGTACTCCCCAAATTCCACCAACATGTATCCTTCCCCACTAGAGTAGACAAGACACTGGACAAAGTCTACACCAACATGGCTGAAGCTTACAAAGCCATCCCCCTCCCCCACCTTGGTCAGTCTGATCACGTCTCATTGTTCCTGCTCCCTAAGTACTCCCCACTCATCAGACGGGTTAAACCAACTGTAAGGACAGTTAAAGTCTGGTCAGAGGAAGCGGACTTCACACTTCAGCAGTGTTTTGGAAACACTGACTGGAAGGCGTTTGCAGCCCAGGCCACCCTTGACTCTCACACGGACATTGATTCCTATACATCCTCTGTTCTGGACTTTATAAACTCCACCATCAATAGTGTCACCTCCCTCAAACAGGTGACCATATACCCGAATCAGAAGCCATGGATGAACAGCGAGGTCAGGCTACTGCTGAAAGCACGGGACACCGCTTTCAGGTCAGGCGATGCTCGAGCCTACAGTTCATCCAGGGCTAACCTGAAGAGGGGCATCAGGAAGGCCAAGCACTGCCATAAGCTCAGGATTGAGGAGCACTTCAACAACAACTCCGACCCCCGACGCATGTGGCAAGGCATCCAGGCCATCACGGACTACAGACCCTCCAACATCACCCCCACATCCAGCGACGCCTCCTTCCTTGAGGAGCTGAATCACTTCTATGGCCGCTTCGACAGGGACAATCTAGAGACAGCCATCAAGGCTGTGCTACCTGCCGATCACCAACCCCTCACACTCACCCCCTACGACGTGTACGTGGCACTGAGTAGGACTAATGCACGTAAGGCTGCTGGCCCTGACGGCATCCCCGGGCGCGTGCTCAGTGCCTGTGCTGCGCAGCTGACAGACGTCTGGACTGACATCTTCAACCTGTCACTTGCCCAAGCAGTTGTCCCCACTTGCCTTAAAGCCACCTCCATCGTGCCAGTGCCAAAACACTCCACTGCGGCAAGCCTCAACGACTTCCGCCCAGTTGCACTTACCCCCATCATCACCAAGTGCTTCGAGAGGCTGGTCCTGGCACACCTCAAAAGCTGCCTACCCCCCACACTGGATCCCTATCAGTTTGCCTACCGCAAGAACAGGAGTACGGAGGATGCCATCTCAACGGCACTTCACTCCGCCCTCTCCCACCTTGACACCAGAGACACTTATGTAAGAATGCTGTTCATCGATTACAGCTCAGCATTCAACACCATTATTCCATCAAAACTGATCACCAAACTCGGTAACCTGGGCATCGACCCCTCCCTCTGCAACTGGATACTGGACTTTCTAACCAACAGACCCCAGTCTGTGAGGTTAGACAAGCACACCTCTTCAACCCTCACCCTGAACACCGGCGTTCCTCAGGGCTGTGTGCTGAGCCCCCTCCTCTACTCCCTCTTCACCTATGACTGCACACCTGTACATGGTACTAACACCATCATCAAGTATGCAGATGATACAACGGTGATTGGCCTCATCAGCAACAACGATGAGCTGGCCTACAGGGAGGAGGTCCAGCACTTAGCAGCATGGTGCGCTGACAACAACCTGGCCCTTAACTCCAAGAAGACCAAGGAGCTCATTGTAGACTTCAGGAAGTCCAGAGGCGGCACGCACACCCCCATCCACATTAACGGGACGGAGGTGGAACGTGTTTCTAGCTTCAGGTTCCTGGGAGTCAACATCTCCGATGACCTCTCTTGGGCCCACAATACCTCTACTCTGATCAAGAAGGCTCATCAGCGTCTCTTCTTCCTGAGGAGACTGAAGAAGGTCCATCTGTCTCCTCAGATCCTGGTGAACTTCTACTGCACCATCGAGAGCATCCTTACCAACTGCATCACAGTATGGTATGGCAACTGCTCTGTTTCCGACCGGAAGGCATTGCAAAGGGTGGTGAAAATTGCCCAACGCATCACCGGTTCCACGCTCCCCTCCATTGAGTCTGTCCAAAGCAAGCGCTGTCTGCGGAGGGCGCTCAGCATCGCCAAGGACTGCTCTCACCCCAACCATGGACTGTTTACCCTCCTACCATCTGGGAGGCGCTACAGGTCTCTCCGTTGCCGAACCAGCAGGTCGATGAACAGCTTCTTTCCGGCGGCTGTCACTCTACTAAACAACGTACCTCGGTGACTGCCAATCACCCCCCCCAGACACTTATTATTTTTTTTATTCAAATCGTTTGCTATGTCGCTCTTCAAGGGAGATGCTAAATGCATTTCGTTGTCTCTGTACTGTACACTGACAATGACAATTAAAATTGAATCTGAATCTGAATCTGAACTACAGTACTGATACTCCATATTAAGAGCATTGATTTGCCGTTAAAATTAATTCTGTAATAACGTGTCAACGGTACCAGTGACAATCGAACACTGTGGTTTTAATGTTTCACGTGTTCACAATTTAATTAATCCATCTTTATGGATTAAAAGAAATATTAACATTGGGAATTAAAACACAGTTGATTGCATTCCTTTATCAAACATAGTCAATGTTCGCTCTGAAGACATTTCCAGCACAATAGGGTCGGGGGGGGGGGGGGGGGGGGGGGGGAGTGAATCAGTGCTGGATGGATAGCCGGAGGTGGGGGGGGGGGGTTTGAGAAGGCAATCGGTGCGGAATGGATGGATTGAGGCAGGGGAATTAGTGCGTGTTGGTTGGAGTAGGTAAAATTGTGAGGGGAGAGGGCGGAGGTTGTCAGTGGGGTTGAATGGGGGTTTCAGTACGGGATGGACAGGGGGGATCTGTGCAGGATGGATGGAGGATCAGTACAGGATGAATGGGGGTAGAGAAAAATGCTGGAGCATCTGAGGCAGCATCTATGGAGCAAAGGGAATAGGCAACGTTTCAGGTCGAGATCCTTCTTCAGACTGATCCCCCAATTCTTCTTGAATGGGGGGGATCAGTACAGAATGGATAGGGGGGTGGATCAGTACAGGATGAATGGGGGGAGGGGGGGGCAGTCAGTACAGTGTGGATCGGAGGGTCTATGCAGGATGAATGGGAAGTTCACTACAGGATGAATGGTGGGTTCGCTACAGGATGGATGGGGGATCAGTGCAGGATGAATGGTGGGTTCAGTAAAAAATGAATAGGGAGATCAGTACAGGATGGATTGGGGGATTGGTGCATGATAAATGGAGGGTGGGTCAATACAGGATGAATGGGAAGATCAGTAGAGGATGGATGGGGGGAGCAGTGCTGGATGAAGGGGAGGTGCAGTGCAGGATGGATGGGAAGGGGGGACAGTACAGGATGAATTGGGGGACCAGTATAGGATGGATGGGGAGTGACAGGAGAATCAATGCAGGGTGGATAGGATGATCAGTGCAGGATGAATAGATTGGGGGGGAGGGTAGTTGGGGAGGGGAGCACAGGGGATGTCAGTGAGGACTGAATAGAGGCGGGAATGGGGATCAGCGCGGGATGGAGAGCAGGGGTCTCAGGATAAGGGGAGTGGAGGGGAGCATACAAGAGAGAGAGAGAGAGAGAGAGAGAGCGTGGCGGTGGTAGAGAGAAAGGAAGGTCAGCTCTCGGACAGGGATGGCATAATCGCTGCGCTGCCTTGGCCGTCCCTGTCCACCGCCAAGTGCCGCCGCCATGGGGGAGTTGGGATCTCCTCGCCGCCGCCTCCCCTCCTCCACCAGCCACAGGAAGGTGTGGGGCCGAGCGGTGCAGGTGCTTTAGATGGTGGAAGGGGGCCTCCCCCTTCCACCCTCCTCCCAGCCTCGGCGTGCGGGAGGGTTTGTTTTGAAAGCGGTTATCGCCGTTGGCGGAGTGGCAAGCAGCGGCTGCTATCAGGGAGGGCGGGGTGCGGGCGGAGGAGGAGGTGGAGCCGCTGTGCGGGGCCCGTCTTTCGCTCCGACCCTCTGTCACACCGCACGCAGTATCTTTGCCCCGCACAACAGCCATCGCCGCCACCGACACGAAAGGTCACATTCCTTTTCTCCAGAGATGCTGCCTGACCCGCTGAGTTACTCCATTTTTTTGTGTCTATCTTTATTATAAACCAGTATCTGCAGTGCCAAGTCGGGCAAAATGACTCAGCATTTAGCTTGCCCTGCGGCACTTTGGGTGGCCATTGACACCCGGGCAACCGCTAATTTCGAGCCCTGTGATAACTCCATGGCTACAGTATTCCATTTCTCTCCCTCTCTGATCGTGATAAATAAGAGGGGGTGAAATTTGTAGGACGGGGATTGCAGCAGAGCACAAATCTGCCTATATCAGATGAATTGGTGTGCATATTGTAAATGACCCAGACCAAATCTAAGCCACAAACATATATCATGATCACCATCATCTAGGTTATGGGAACGTGCCCTAAGACAGGTAGTGGTTGATGGGGATTCAGGGGTGGCCCAAGGTGTCATAGAGGTTGCTGTCCCTTAAGTGTTGAAAACAGGAGAATAACTATTTGATGGTGGAATCTTGTTGAAGAGCAGCATGGAAATTGGCAGGAATTAAAATTTCAAGTTCTGTATGCATGTAGGAAAGGGCATCAATGTAGTTGTTGATTTACTGACCAAAAGGTGAGGGAGCACAAATAGGACAGAAATAAAGCCTGTTCAGCCACATATCCCACCGAAAGATAAGTGTAGTCTGGACCCATGCAAGTGCCCATAGCTGCACTCATTTGGAGAATGAATGGAGTTGGCTGCATTGTTGTTCACTGTGAAAATTTGAGTACAGCTGGGCAAACACAGTTGGTGTGTTGGTGAGGGGAATAGATGGCTTAAATAGGTATCAGAGGACAATGAGACCCTCACAATGTATGATGGATATTAAGAGGGATCTTGTGTCCATGGTGAAGTTAGAGGTTATTCCCTTTATCGTGTATATGTACTGTGGATGGCTCGATTATAATCACATATTGTCTTTGCGTTGACTGGTTAGCACACAATAAATGCTTTTCACTGTACCTTGGCACACGTCACAATAAACTAAACTCAACTCGGTTGGAAACTGTTGAATTGAAGTGTGTATAATATGCTATTTATAATTTGTTGGACTGACAAAAAAACATAATCTAATTGTAACTGTCATATTAACTTTATTTTATCTCGTTTATTCTTTCTCTACCTTCCCCCCCCTCATGATCTTATACACCTCCATAAGATCACCTATCCACGTGCGCTCGAAGGAATAAAGTCCTAGCCTGCTGAATTTCTCCCTGGAGCTCAGGCCCTCAAGTTCTGGAGAGCAAAACCAATTTGCTTTTTTGTTTTACTAGTTCTAAAGATGTATCTTTAACTGAAACATCATCAATTTTTCTTTCCCCAAATGCTGCTAGACCTGCTGGGCATTTTCTGGTTTTCTTTAGATTTCCAATATCAGCAGATTTTTAATTTTTCAAATCAGATGTTTTGCCTTAAAATACCATCAATTATACTTTTTATTAATCATTGGTATGTGTGTGTTTTAGTTTGTTGCTTGAACTGCAACTGTGCGGAGGGGTAATATATTGATTTGAAAGGGCCTCCATCTGATTTATGTTTCTTTGACATGATTAATATTGGAAATGGCCAGAAATTGTATTTTATTTGATATATTTTCTTACCGTTCGCCTATTCCCTCAAGTATCAGATGAATTCTCTAATTTTCTGTACCAGTTGTCTTTCGAGTTTCTCCAGGGAGTCATCCACACATTCATTAGTCATGTTCCTGATAGGAAGTAATAAAATCTTAACGTAATGCACACTTTCCTATTTCGTGCTTAAACTCCATTCATTGGTTGAGGAGTTGCAGTTGCAAATTGAATGTTATTATTTAAGGTTTTTGCTCTAGCCTTTGACAGGAAAAATATTCCCAAGTTCCCTTCACTGTTTCTCTTGCAGTTCTGATGTTAAAGTAGTTGAATTTTCTTGCTTTTGGATGATATCCAGAAGTCTTATCCAGCCCTTATTATGGCTGCGTCTTATGGAGGCCATGATCTTGTGGAACTTATGCTCTAACCTTCCTGCCGGGAAAATCCCCCCCCTCTTTCATCCCATTTTCCCCTCGCGACATGACATTCCTGATATCCAACTCATAAATTAAAATGAACACAAAACATCTTTAAACTCTATTGACTAAGCTTTGGTAAATGCCAGTCAGCATGATCCAGCATATGGTGGAAACTCAAAGAATTATTCAATTTTAGTTACTTGTGGATGCCAAAGACTAATCCACTCAAGTTGTTCAGGAGATCAGAGTGTCTCTCTTTTGTGGCAAATTTGTTTCTGAAATGAATACATTTATTACGTTTGTTTCTTGAAGTAATGTGCTAAGAAAATATATTGCCTCAGGATAGGGTATCACAACAATTAATGGCTACGCTGTCAGTTTTTCGATCCAGTTGTATGTGTTTGCATCCACCACATCAACTGGGTGATAGACAAGATGCTGGGTTAACTCGGCAGGTCAGGCAGCATCTCTGTGGAAAAGGAATAGATTTGTTTCAGGTCGAGACCCTTCATCAGATCTGAACTTCACTGACCCAAAACGTCACCTGTTCCTTTTCTCCAGAGATGCCGTATGACCCGCTGAGTTACTCTAGCATCTTGTGTCTATCTTTGGTGTAAACCAACATCTGCAGTTCGTTCCTACACATCAACTGGGGGACTTGTATTGAAGTAATTAAATAAATATGGAATTAACACTCATCACAGTGACCAGAAAACTTGGAGATTGTCATCTAAAAACCCGTTCTGGTTCACATGTGGAAAGAAATTAGTTATCCTTTTGTAGCCTTTGCGACTCAATCCTATCCATGTGATTGGTTATTATTTCACTCTTTAATTCGGGGGTATTTAAGTATGGGCAATAAATGCAGCCATTTTTCAAGGCCAATCATGTCACATGAATGGATGAATAAAATGATATATTTTAAAAGATGAATCATGTAACGTGGAACCTGCACTGTGCTCCATAAGTTTGTCCAGGTCTAGACGTTTTCTCCAAGTTATAATGCTGCCTTTGTCCCCATTTTTCACTGCATGATGTAGACACTTTTCTGAAGACCAGTGTTGTTTCCTCTGCTGAACTACATCTGGTGCTTGAATATCTCTTGGTGACCAGATCAGAATATCATATGCTACTGTCTGAACTGAACAGAGCGCTAAATACTTTGATTGTCATCTCCTTTTAATCTGTACAGTTTGAGTATTGTAGTTGAACATGCATATTGTTATTGTTCTCCTCCATTTAATGGTACTTTATTGTATGGAATAGTACCTTATCTGTCACATGTACCAAGGTACAGTGAAATTCATTTTTGTGTACAGTTCAGTACAAATATCACAATACAAATACAATGCAATACAATACAATTGTTTATTGTTCCACAATTGTTTATCCTGAAATCTTTGCCTTCAACTTTATTCTGAGCTATTTCAGTACGAATTGTTGCCATATAACCATGTAACCATATAAAGAATTACAGCACGGAAACAGGCCATCTCGGCCCTACAAGTCCGTGCCGAACAATTATTTTCCCTTAGTCCCACCTGCCTGCACTCATACCATAACCCTCCATTCCCTTCTCATCCATATGCCTATCCTATATATTTTTAAATGATACCATCGAACCTGCCTCCACCACTTCCACTGGTAGCTCATTCCACACCGCTACCACTCTCTGAGTAAAGAAGTTCCCCCTCATGTTACCCCTAAACTTCTGTCCCTTAATTCTGAAGTCATGTCCTCTTGTTTGAATCTTCCCTATTCTCAAAGGGAAAAGCTTGTCCACATCAACTCTGTCTGTCCCTCTCATCATTTTAAAGACCTCTATCAAGTCCCCCCTTAACCTTCTGCGCTCCAGAGAATAAAGACCTAACTTATTCAAACTTTCTCTGTAACTTAGTTGTTGAAACCCAGGCAACATTCTAGTAAATCTCCTCTGTACTCTCTCTATTTTGTTGACATCCTTCCTATAATTGGGCGACCAAAATTGTACACCATACTACAGATTTGGTCTCACCAATGCCTTGTAAAATTTTAACATTACATCCCAGCTTCTATACTCAATGCTCTGATTTATAAAGGCTAGCATACCAAAAGCTTTCTTTACCACCCTATCTATATGAGATTCCACCTTCAAGGAACTATGCACGGTTATTCCCAGATCTCTCTGTTCAACTGTATTCTTCAATTCCCTACCATTTACCATGTACGTCCTATTTTGATTTGTCCTGCCAAGGTGTAGAACCTCACATTTATCAGCATTAAACTCCATCTGCCATCTTTCAGCCCATTCTTCCAAATGGCCTAAATCACTCTGTAGACTTTGGAAATCTTCTTCATTATCCACAACACCCCCTATCTTGGTATCATCTGCATACTTACTAATCCAATTTGCCACACCTTCATCCAGATCATTGATGTACATGACAAACAACAAAGGACCCAACACAGATCCCTGAGGCACCCCACTAGTCACCTGCCTCCAACCCGACAAACAGCCCTCCACCATTACCCTCTGGCGTCTCCCATTCAGCCACAGTTGAATCCATCTTTCTACCCCTGCATTTATAACCAACAGTTGAACCTTCTTAACCAACCTTCCATGAGGAACCTTGTCAAAGGCCTTACTAAAGTCCATATAGACAACATCCACTGCTTTACCCTCGTCAATTTCCCTAGTAACCTCTTCAAAAGATTCAGAAGATTAGTAAACATGACCTTCCAGGCGCAAATCCATGTTGACTGTTCCTAATCAGACCCTGTTTATCCAGATGCTTATATATATTATCTCTAAGTATCTTTTCCATTAATTTGCCCACCACTGAGGTCAAACTAACAGGTATATAATTGCTAGGTTTACTCTTAGAACCCTTTTTAAACAATGGAACAACATGCGCAGTACGCCAATCCTCGGGGACTATTCCCGTTTCTAATGACATTTGAAATATTTCTGTCATACCCCCGGTTATTTCTACACTAACTTCCCTCAATGTCCTAGGGAATATCCTGTCAGGACCTGGAGACTTATCCACTTTTATATTTTTCAAAAGTGTCAGTACTTCTTTTACTTTGAAACTCATTCCATAGCTACTCTACTAGTCTCCCTTACCTCACATAATTCAATATCCTTCTCCTTGGTGAATACCGAAGAAAATAAATTGTTCAATATCTCCCCCATCTCTTTTGGCTCTGCAGATAGCTGTCCACTCTGTCTCTCCAATGGACCGATTATATCCCTCGTTATCCTTTTGCTATTAATATAGCTGTAGAAACCCTTTGGATTTACTTTCACCTTACTTGCCAAAGCAACCTCATCTTTTAGCTTTTCTAATTTATTTCTTAAGATTCTTTTTACATTCCTTATACTCCTCAAGCACCTCATTTACTTCATGCTGCCTATAATTATTGTAGATTTCCCTCTTTTTCCGAACGATGTCCAATTTCCCTTGAAAACCAGGGCTCTTTCCAATTTTTACTGTTTCCTTTCAACCGAACAGGAACATAAAGAATCTGTACTCTTAAAATTTCCCCTTTAAATGTCCTCCATTTCTCTTCTACATCCTTCCCATAAAACAAAATGTCCCTGTTCACTCCTTTTAAATTATTTCGCATCTCATCAAAGTTAGCCTTTTTCCAATCAAAAATCTCAACCCTAGGTCCAGTTCTGACCCTCTCCATAATTATATTGAAACTAATGGTATTGTGATCACTGGACCCGAAGTGCTCCCCAACGCATACCTCCGCCACCTGTCCCGTCTCATTTCCTAACAGGAGGTCAAGCACTGCCCCTCCTCTAGTAGGTACCTCTATGTATTGCTGCAACAAACATATTTTGAGGTTTAATTGGGGAGTTTATTTGGAACGCGTAAAATTACTTGTAAGGCTTCTTGGAAGGATCTTGAAAAGGTGCAGGAAAGGAATGTTTCCAGGGCTGAGGGATTTCAGCTGAAGGTTTGGATTCTAGACACTGGGGATTATTGTCATCAGAGATGCTAAAAGGGAAATTCGATTAGGTTCACAAGATTGTGTAACTGGGGATTAGCCGTGCACACCTGTGGACCACGATCTGCATGTCTGAACTGATAGGCAAAACATACAGGGGTTGTGAAGAAAATGATTGTGATTTGTAACTTATTGCCTGTAAAGATGATGAAAATAGTTTTACCCAGGGCATTCAATAGTGAATTTGATCGGCACATTGTGGTGTATAATTTGCAGGGCTATAAAGGAAAGAGGAGAATAATGCGACTGGAATTGCTGAATAATGAGCACTCCATTGCTTGATTGGCAGCCTACTTTGACACGATTCCATGTCAAAAACTTTTCATGGATGGAGCACTTCATGCTTATTCATACTTGCATTTTTTGAACTGTTTTCTATTCAATTGGAAATGTTGACCAGTTTTCTGAATCCTGGTTATACAGATCTCCCACTGATTTTCGGGATACTGGTGGTATGGCACCTTTTTAATCCACACGAGTGCACTTGATCAACCCTTAGATAGTTAGTTTTCGTTTATTGTCATGTGTATCGAGGTACAGTGAAAAGCTTTTGTTGCGTGCTAACCAGTCAGCGGAAGGACAATACATGATTATAATCGAACCATTTACAATGTACAGATACATGATGAGGGAATAACGTTTAGTGCAAGGAAGATAGTCCGAGGGTCTCCAATGAGGTAGATAGTAGTTCAGGACTGCTCTCCAGTTGTGGTAGGATGGTTCAGTTGCCCTTTCAATACCGCTCAAAAACATAATTTAACTTCAGTATCCATGGAATAACCTGACCAAAACCTGCCCCTAGTGACATTTCTCATCCTAGAAGTCAATATACTCACTGATTCCAATGCACGTATGGAGCACATCACAGCAGCTGTGATTTCATATCATTAGTTTTCCTAATTGCTTAGTGTTCATTTGTATATTTCAGGAACTGGGACTTGACTTTCTCTGATCTTCACCATTTGTTGGCTTAGTGCAAATTAATTATATTCTTTGTATTGATTTTTTACTTAAGTTCTTGCATTATTTTACTATTACCTTTTACATGCTTTGCATCTTCCAAATGGGTTAGATTCGTCTTTCTTGTCCAAGTGAGTTATGAGGCTCTCCAGAGTACTATTTTATTGTAATTTCACAAAAGTTATTGTGTGAATTCATATAGGAACTTCCCTTGACTACAATTGACTTAACAATCACTGCAATTAACCCTCTGGTTTATTCCTTTATTACTGTTTGAAAATGAATGCAGGACACATTGGTCTGCTGGGTTGTATCTTTTCTATCAGTTTTAACATTGGGTAACTTGCAATTCTGTCCCTGGCCCTCTACTATCTCCCTTTTGCGGCAAGTTTTGTTCCTTGTCTCTGTCAGTGCTATGGGTGGCATATTCGATTTATATTTGAACTCATTGAACATGTCTAGAATTTGAAATAAAATATATTCCTTTCTGTAAACAAAAAAGCTTGCTTGCTCACCAAATGAATATCCAGTCAAAGTTATTGCCAGAAATATTTATAATTTGCTCGTTCTTTGTTTCGGATGATTTGAACAAGTTCTTCGTTTTTCATCTCTCTCAGCCTAACTTGTCAATGCTGACCAAGATGTCTTTCTGAGTTGGTCCCATTTACCAACGTGTGGGCCATATCCCTCTAAACCTTTCCTATCCATGTACCTGTCCAACTATCTTTTAAATGTTGTTTGTTGTACTTACCTCAACGGCCTAATCTGGCAGCTTCTCTCTGTGTGGAAAAGCATTCCCTTCAGGTTCATATTAAATATTTCGCCCTTCACCTTAAATCTATGTCCTATCTCTAGTCTTAGACTCCCCAAATCTGGGAAAAACTACTGATTGTCACCCTTATCTCAGCCCCTCACGGTTTTAACTGAAGCCCACAAGATCCAGTAACATCCTTGCGAACCTTTTCTGCATCCTAGGTTTCGAAGTTTCTCATGGAAGTGAACAAGAGTTGAATGGCTTTCAGATCATTGTACTCTTGTGCCCTATTAGCATGCTTCTACATTCATGAGATCATCCAAGCTTACCTTTACTAACAATTGGGTTTTTTAACTTTTTTAATTGGTCAGCCCATTTGGGATCATGTTTGCTTGCTTAGGTTTTGTTGATTTTGTGATATTTCTATCATGTTTGCTCAACATTGCACCTTAAAAGTGTCCCACCTAACGACAACTGAAGTATTGTTGCACGATTGTCCTAAATAGAATTTATTTTCTGCTTGTTTCTAAAGATTTATTCCCCTGAAAGTAATATAACTAGTTCCTTTGTTTGAATATTTTTGCCTCATAGAAACATAGAAAATAGGTGCCGGAGTCGGCCATTCGGCCCTTCGAGCCAGCACTGCCATTCAATATGATCATGGCAGATCATCCAAAATCAGTACCCCCTTCTGCCTTTCCCCCCCATATCCCTTGATTCCCTTGTCCATAAGAGCTAAATCTAACTCTTTCTTGAAAACATCCAGTGAATTGTTCAAGTACAAGTCATGAACAAGTACCTGATCACGATGTACATTTCCTCCTGTGGCTTCCTTGACGTGCTGGGTCAGGAAGCATTCAGCCACTACATCTGTTGACTTGAAACCACTTGGGATTTTCCATTTTATTTCAGGTTGATTTGAAGGTTCTTATTAACTTTCTTATTTTGCACAACGATTAAGACATTTGTGCATCTTTTTGGAGATGTTATTGTGTATTATTTGCAATTAATATTAACTTGGATATACATTTGCAAATGATTAGATTGTATATATAATGTGGCTCCTCTATAAACTTTTAGCGCAATGTATTTCAAATGTAGTTGTGTTTTCAACTGATGTTGCGGATATTTAGGTATTTACAGAGTATTCTCCGAGTAATACTTAGTATGATCACATTGAATGTTTTTGGAGATGCATCATTTTATCTGAAGTAATTCATAGAAACATAGAAAATAGGTGCAGGAGTAGGCCATTCGGCCCTTCGAGCCTGCACCGCCATTCAATGTGATCAAGGCTGATCCAACTCAGTATCCTGTACCTGCCTTCTCTCCATACTATCTGATCCCTTTAGCCACAAGGGCCACATCTAACTCCCTCTTAAATATAGCCAATGAACTGGCCTCAACTACCTTCTGTGGCCGAGAATTCCACAGATTCACCACTCTCTGTGTGAAAAATGTTTTTCTTATCTCAGTCCTAAAAGACTTCCCCCTTATCCTTAAACTGCGACCCCATGTTCTGGACTTCCCCAACATCAGGAACAATGTTCCTGCATCTAGTCTGTCCAACCACTTAAGAATTTTGTAAGTTTCGATAAGATCCCCCCCTCAATCTTCTAAATTCTAGCGAGTACAAACCGAGTCTATCCAGTCTTTCTTCATATGAAAGTCCTGCCATCCCAGGAATCAGTCTGGTGAACCTTCTCTGTACTCCCTCGTGGCAAGAATGTCTTTCCTCAGATTAGACCAAAACTGTACACAATACTCCAGGTGTGGTCTCACCAAGGCCCTGTACAACTGCAGCAGAACCTCCCTGCTCCTATACTCAAATCCTTTCGCTATGAATGCTAACATACCATTCACTTTCTTCACTGCCTGCTGCACCTGCATGCCTACTTTAAATGACTGGTGTACCATGACACCCAGGTCTCGTTGCATCTCCCCTTTTCCTAATCGGCCACCATTCAGATAATAGTCTACTTTCCTGTTCTTGCCACCAAAGTGGATAACCTCACCCTGCAGATCTCCACATTACCCCCTCCTACCCCCATATTTAAGTCATTTTCTCCCACCCTTTCCATCCCTCAACATCACCCTTCATTTATCCATCAACATATTGTCATATTTTGCTCCGTGGCAAATGTTTGGATTGATGCCTGTGATGCTGGAAATTGACAGTCTCTCAAGATGTCCTCCCCTTTCCTTGGGGAAGACATTTATTTCCTCTGTTTCATGTTTCCTTTAATAAAACAGCTGGGAACACAAGCATCCTGTTTTGCAAATTATGATGAGCTATGTTTTCAGTGACATGCAGCTATTTAAAATGTGGATTTCTTTTAATGACATTAATTCGTATTCGCGTATTGATTTTTCTCATGCGTGATGTTTGTGTGATTTTAAAGTCACAGCTTCATAGAGCATGGAAAAGAGACTTTCAGTCCAACTCATCCATGCCAGCCAAGATGTTCATCTAAGCTAATCCTATTTTTGATCCCATGTTTGACCCATAGCCCTCTAAACATTTCCTTCCCATGTCCCTGTCCAAATGTCTTTCAAATGTTGTTATGGAACCTGCCTCAACCACTTTGTTTGACAGCTCGTTCTATATATGTATCCTTCTATCTGGGAAAAAGTTACCTTTGAGATCATTAATCATTTTTTCACCCTTCACCATAAACCTATGCCTTCTAGTTCTTGATTCTCCAACCCTGGGAAAAAGACATTCATCCTATCTATTTCCCCTTATAATTTTATGCACCACCAGGGCCGGCCTTAGGAGGTGCGGGACCCAATTGGGAACAATTTTCATAGAAATATAAATATATAATTATAAACGAGTCATTATCAGGAACGTGTTGTGAGTAATATGACGGTCAGTCGGCTTTAAAAAAAATCTTAAACCGTGCATGCGCAGATTGTTCTCCTCTCCGTAAAAATAAAATAAAAAATAAATAAAGTAACAATTCAATTTGCCCAAGAAATGTTATCTAACTGAAATTGAAGATAGACAAAAGCTGGAGTAGCTCAGCAGGACAGGCAGCGCAGCGACTCTGGAGAGAAGACCCTTCTTCAGACAGAACTAAACTCTCATCGGTGAGAGTACTTGTGATTGTGTGAAGAAGAGTCTCGACCAGAAATGCAACCCTCTCCCCAGAGCCCCTGCCCGACCCGCTGAGCCACCACAGACAAGGAGTTGAAGGTAGACACAGGGGGGTCCACCTTCAACTTCAGAGCCAAACAAAAAACACAGAATGCTGGAGGAACTCAGCGGGCAAGGCAGCACATGCGGAGGGAACATATCACTTATCAGGTGCCGCCATGGGCCAGGACTTCTCCCTCCCCTCTGCCCCCCCCCCCCCCAACAGAAAGGAACCGCAGATGCAGCCGTCACCGCAAAACGTCTAAGAAGGAACTGCAGATGCTTGGAAATCGAAGGTAGACAAAAATGCTGGAGAAACTCAGCAGGTGAAAACCCTGTCCCACTGTGCGAGTTCATCCAAAAGCTCTCTCGAGTTTAAAAAAAAAATCAAAACTTGTGGTAAGCACGTAAAATGAACGTAACGGGTACATCTTAGCTCGGAACGTCTCTTAGCGCTAATGTCAGGTACTCGTGAAGATTTTTCAACATGTTGAAAAATGTCCACGAGTAAAATATACTCGGGATGTAAAAATTTGATACTTTTTAACACATAGTCTTACCGTAGTTGCTCATGAGTTTACTATAGTAGTTCGTGAGTTTACCATAGTGGGACCTGGTGTCCTATATCACTATAGAATAGAATAGTTTCTTTATTGTCATTGTAATATGAACCATGTACAACGAAATTTAAAATGTCAGCCAGTCAGTGCAACATTCAAACATTTCTAAAAGCTAACGATACATACAAGGTAAAATATTAAAAGATAAACAACTAAATAAATATCACGAACAAAGCACGCATACACACCCAACCCTCCATCCTTCTGTCGATTTCACAGTGTACCACAGTCCCTTAGTCTGTATCGCCCCTGCATTCCTTGGCGGCTACATTTAGTGCTTTTATAGCAGTGGGGTAAAAACTGTTTTTTAGTCTATTTGTCCTTGTCCTTGTAGATCTGTACCGTCTGCCTGACGGCAACAGTTCAAACAGGGAGTGTCCGGGGTGGGAAATGTCCTTTATGATATTCTGGGATTTTTTGGTGCAGCGGGAACTGTGTAAGTCCTCCAAGGTAAGGAGCGGGCAGCCGACAATCCTCTGGGCGTTGTCAATGGCCCTCTGGAGCGCTTTCCTCTGAGCCGCTGTGCAGCTGGTGTACCACACGCATACACAGTATGTTAGTATGCTCTCAATGGAGCACCGATAAAAGGACAGCAGCAGTCTCTGAGTGATGTTATTCTTCCTGAGCACCCTCAGGAAGTGCAGTCTCTGCTGGACCTTTTTCAGCAGCGCAGTGGTGTTCACGCTCCACGTCAGGTCCTCCTCAATATGGATTCCCAGGAAGCAGAAATCCGCCACCCTCTCTACACAGTCCCCTCTGATAGTCAATGGTACCATGTCCGTTTTATTCTTCCTGAAATCTATTATTACTTCCTTTGTCTTTAAGGTGTTGAGGAGCAGGTTATTTTCTTCACACCACACTGTCAGCTGCTCCACCTCATCCCGGTAGGCGTACCCGTCCCCCCCGGAGATGAGTCCCACCACCGTAGTGTCATCCGCAAATTTGACAATGGTGTTGCTGTGGTGGGCGGGGGTGCAGTCATGTGTGTAGATGGTGTAGAGCAGGGGGCTCAGTACGCAGCCCTGTGGAGAGCCGGTACTGAGGCTGAGGGCCGTGGATGTATGATGGCCCACTCTGACTCTCTGGCTGCGACCCGACAGGAAGCTATTTATCCACGTACAGGTGGAGTGTGGAAGTCCCAAGTCCCCCAGTTTGTCCACCAGTTTGTGGGGAAGGATGGTATTAAAAGCAGAGCTTTGGTATTGTATGTTCATGATGGAATTAGAATACTCAGTATATTCATTACCTTTGAATTGTAGTTTTATGTAATCCTCTCATCATTTCTGAGTTCCATTTCACAATATCTATCAGACATACAGAATGTTGCAAGGTAATATTTTGCCCAAACTCAGTTGTATCTTTCTATCTCAATAAATGGCATTGTTTCAGCCACATTACGTATGGGGTATGGAGAGAAGGCAGGTACAGGATACTGAGTTGGATGATCAGTCATGATCATATTGAATGGTGGTGCAGGCTCGAAGGGCCGAATGGCCTACTCCTGCACCTATTTTCTACGTTTCTATGTTTCTAAGACGTTACAACAACTGAGTAAAAGATTGGTCAAATGGTAGGTTCAATGAAGATCGGGCGAGGGGGATTGGGGGTGGGGGAAAAGTATCTATAGCTTGGGATTTGCCTAAATGAGTACTGAGATGGATTATCATTCCGCACCAAATTTCTTAGACAATAATACCTTTTATGCAATTATCCCAACATTATGCTGGATATGGATCAACACACTATGTATGGTACATGCTTGTAAATTAGTAAAACAAATGTTCTTCTTTAAGTACTGTTATTTGGAGTAATGGAAGATGGGAATAAATTGAACATCTCAAAATTTATTTTTTAATTATGGTTTAATAATAGCAAAAAAATTAATACTTAAATTTTGGAAAAATACATCAATACCAATGCTTAAAATGTGGATTGCAAGCATGTTGGACATCGCACATCTTGAGGAAATGCGATTCCTCCTAATGGATAAATCAGACCAATTGATAACGAGTTGGTCTCCATTTGTCGTCTTTTTGAAATCATATGGTGTGCAACACAATTGTAAAAGCTAACTGTTTCAGGACTGGACGAGTGTTGGTCAAGATTATAAACAATGATCTTACTTTTTTTTCTTTATGTCTTATTCTCTTTTTTCTATTTTCTTTTTCTCAACTTTCTTTACTCATTCGTCTTTTTAATTTTTCTTCACACACTATATATCTCACGCCTTTCTATCCTTTACTATCTAATTAAAAAAAAAAAAAAAAAAAAGTACTGTTGTTTCTGGGATGCGGTGACTGATTACAAATAACTTACATTTTATATTTTGTCATAATGTGGCTGATCTACATTCCTCAGTAAATGTAATTGTGTTTTGAACAAGTATTAATGACGCCGCGTGAATTGTATTCAAAGGAACGCAGCGTCATTAATACTTGTTCAAAACACAATTACATTTACTGAGGAATGTGGATCGATGCATTGATGACACATTTTATAACTACTTGTTAACTACTGGCTGTTAACAAGTGCAAACAATAGTAGTTAACAAATTGTTTGTGTCTGATGGCTGTGCAGCGGTTGTTATCCATGTTCGTTTTGTAAAAAAATCCGTATGGCAAATGTTTAAAAAAAAATCTTTATTTAACTAAGTGAAATTGTATTTCCGTATGAAATACGGAAAATTAACGCGGGGCTCCCCCCTTAGGCGCGGGGCCCAATTGGGAGAAATCGGTCCAATCAACTTAAGGCCGGCCCTGTGCACCACTATAAGATCTCCCCTCTGGTCCCTGCAGTCTAAGGAATAAAAGTCCTTGCCGGCCCAACTTCTCCCTCTAGCTCAGGCGCGAGTCCTGGCAACATCCTCATACATTTTCTGCACACTCTTTCCAGCCAAATGGTATCTTTCCTTCAGCAGGGTGACCAAAGCTGAACACAATGCTCCAATTGTGGCTTCATCTCATCCTTGCACTCTTACAACATAACATCTCACCTTCTATACTCTTTGGATTCACCTTGATCATATTTGCCCAAGTTATCTCATGCTCCCCTTTTTCTCCTTGGATTTTCCAATTAAATGTAATCCTACACCCTCGCACTCTTCCAGGGATACACGATCCCAGCTGCTTATAGCTGATCCATGCTTCCATTTTTTCAAGTTGAGTTGAGTTTATTGTCATATGCACAAGTACAGTGAGGTGCAGGTGCATGAAAAATCTTGCTTGCAGTATTGTACTATTATGTAGGTATGTTGACCCACATAAACATGCAAAACAAATTAATAAATTACACACAATTTTTAAAGTGAATTATCTGCAAAAATGACATTAGTGCAAAAACAGAATTGGAAAACAAGTCCATGGTAGAACAAAATTTGTACTGTAGTGTTCTGTTGTTGAAATGGGATTAGAGTTCTGCAGGTAGGATCAAGAGGTCATAGTTGAGGAAAGTGACTTTTATTGATCCTTGTGGTGTGTGACTTCAGGTTTCAGTGCCTCTTTATCCATCCACGTTGATCCTTCTTGTAGCATCTACCCTGGGACATTATCAGCCCTCTTCCTCCCTTAGCCATGTTTTTGCTATAGCTATAATACCCCAGTCCCACGAATTTATCCAGGCCCTGAGTTCGGCTGAGTTTGAAGAAGTTTAACCCAAAATGCTGGAGTTAAGTCAGATGTCCCAAAACGTCACCCATTCCTTCTCTCCAGAGATGTTGCCTGTCCCACTGAGTTGCTCCAGCATTTTGTGTCCACCCCGAGTTCAACTAGTTGGTCAGGCAGCAACTGTGGAGGGAATGCATAGACTGATGCGTCCTGACTCAAAATGTCACCAATCCATTCCCCCCAGAGATGCTGCTTCACCCACTGACTTAACTCCAGCATTTTATGCTTTGCTCAAGATTTCAGCATCTGCAGTTCCTTATGTCCCCTGAGTTCATCCACCTCACCTGTCAGACCTCTGGCTTTGAAATGAATTAAGTTTAATCCAACAATCTTTTCTCGCTCACTGTTCTACCCACTGAACCTGCCGTCATGAACTTCTGTTCCAACTTTCAGCCTCTTCTTTCCTGATTTGAACCCCTGTCTCCTCACCAACAGTCTAGTTTATACCCTCCATAGTAGCACCAGAAAAATCTGGTTGCCAAGATATTGGTCCCCCTCCAGTTCATGCAACCAGCCCATCTTGTGCAGGTTACCTCTGTCTTAGAATAGATCCCAATGATCAAAAATATTGAATTGTTGCAATCTACACAAACTCTTGAGCCATATATTCATCTGCCCTATCTTTCTATTCCTATCCTCGCTAGCACAAGATACTGAAGGTAATCCAGAGGTTGCTTCTCCTGAGATCCATTTTTTAAAAACATTTTACGAAACTGCCTGAAACCATGAATGCACAAGTCAAGTCAAGTCAAGTTTATTTGTCACATACACATACGAGATGTGCAGTGAAATGAAAGAAGAGATATAAAGAATAAAAAGAAATGTTAATTCATAGTACATTAATCAGATGATTGTAAAAGCAGTGTTGCCATTGATACATTGTTATTGCAATGAAACAGTAAAGAGGAGCAGTGTGGACTTCTCAATTGAAACCCGGGGATTTTGCTCTTTTTCTAGCCTCAATATTCTTTAGAATGGTGGGGCCTGCGACCAATAAAGCATTAGCTTAGCAAGAAAAATGAAGAGCAAATCATTGCGGAAATGCAAAAGAGAACAGAAACTGCTGAGGTAACTGCGGGGAGAGAAACAGTTAACACTATTCATCAATGTTTGAAAATCGAGAAGAAAAATGTTTGGAAATTGCAGGAGTGGGGTGGGGTTTAGAATTGCCACGAGCTGAAGGGGTGTCTGTAATTTGGTGGAGACCCAGGTTGTCCAAATAACGCTCTTTTTGGTGTTATTTAAGAGAGGTGTTAGTTAAATGTAGTTGATTAGTCTGGAGGAGAGCAAATAGAGGAGTACGATAATTTATTATCTAAATGGTGGCCGATTGGGAAAGGGGGAGATGCAGCGAGACCTGGGTGTCATGGTACACCAGTCATTGAAAGTAGGCATGCAGGTGCAGCAGGCAGTAAAGAAAGCGAATGGTATGTTAGCTTTCATTGCAAAAGGATTTGAGTATAGGAGCAGGGATGTTCTACTGCAGTTGTACAGGGTCTTGGTGAGACCACACCTGGAGTATTGCGTACAGTTTTGGTCTCCAAATCTGAGGAAGGACATTATTGCCATAGAGGGAGTGCAAAGGAGGTTCACCAGACTGATTCCTGGGATGTCAGGACTGTCTTATGAAGAAAGACTGGATAGACTTGGTTTATACTCTCTAGAATTTAGGAGATTGAGAGGGGATCTTATAGAAACTTACAAAATTCTTAAGGGGTTGGACAGGCTAGATGCAGGAAGATTGTTCCCGAGGTTAGGGAAGTCCAGGACAAGGGGTCACAGCTTAAGGATAAGGGGGAAATCCTTTAAAACCGAGATGAGAAGAACTTTTTTCACACAGAGAGTGGTGAATCTCTGGAACTCTCTGCCACAGAGGGTAGTTGAGGCCAGTTCATTGGCTATATTTAAGAGGGAGTTAGATGTGGCCCTTGTGGCTAAGGGGATCAGGGGGTATGGAGAGAAGGCAGGTACAGGATACTGAGTTGGATGATCAGCCATGATCATATTGAATGGCGGTGCAGGCTCGAAGGGCCGAATGGCCTACTCCTGCACCTAATTTCTATGTTTCTATGTACTGAAAGAAAGTAAGAACGAGTGTGATGAATCTGGAAGCCATAGCCACAGAAGGCTGTGGAGGCCATCAAGGGATGTTTTTAAAGCCGAGATAGATAGATTCCTCATTAGTACAGGTGTTAGGGGTTATGGGGAGAAGGCAGGAGAATGGGATTCGAGCAAAGGTTAGATCAGCCATGATTGAATGGCGGTGTAGACCTGATGGGCTGAATGGCCTTATTCTGCTCCTATCACATGAACTTAAAAGAGCAAAAAAAAACAACAACATGCTGGAAATAAATGCAGTAAAATAATGCTTAGCAGAATTGGTGCCAATTGTGGAGGGAGAAAACAGTTACTTTACTGGTGGATGACCTTGTATTGGATCTGGCCTATCTGGGCAGAGGCAGAAAAGGCTGATTATCTGAAATTATTGAATGTAGGAAGAGTTGCCATGTGATGAGCTGGAAGATGAAAATGAAAAACAAAACTGTAATCTGAAATAAAAGCAAAATAATGGAAATATTTAGCAGATCTGGCAGCATCTGTTGGAAGAGAAATAAAGTTCAAGTTTTGTGGTTGGGGATCTTTTCATCAGAGCTAATGGGAAGAACAAAGGGAATGTCTGATAGAATGAGACTATATGAGTTATATGGCAGCTAAAAGCCTATTGTGAGTATCTCAGCAGACCAAGCAGCATCTCTGGAGAACATGGAGAGGTGATGTTTCGAGATGGGACTTCTTACAGATCTGAGTTGCTTCCTGACCAGCTGAGTTACTCCAGGATTGAGTTACTCCAGGACTCTAGTCTTTTTTTTTGTCTTGTTCCGTCTGGGAGAGGGGAGAGCCTCCCCTCTGTGCCCCGATGTACTGCTCTCGTTTCCCCACTCCCCCCCCCGCCCCACGTCCAAAGATGGAACAAGAATAGTTTCCGTGTTCCTTACCTTGCACCCCACCAGCCTCCACGTCCGACATTTCCGCCACTTTCAATTCAGTGTTTCCTCCATTACATCAGTGAGACCAAGTGACCAGCTGACCATTTTGTCGAACACATGTACTCGGTCCGCGGAGGCCTGCTGGATCTCCTGGCTGCTAACCATTTTAGCTGCCCTCCCTATTCCCATATTGACTTTACTGCTCTGTGCCGCCTCCATTGCCAGAGTAAGGCCACGCAACCTGGAGGAACAGCACCTCGTTTGTTTTAGGTAGTTTACAACTTACATTATGAACAATGAATTCTCCAATATTAGGTAACTAACCCAGCAAACAACTCCCTCCCCCCCCCCCCCCCCCCAATACTTTTTCATCCATTACCTTTCCTGTGCCTAACCTAGATGCGCACGTATTTCTCCATTTCCCACCTTCAGATTCAGATTCAGATTCAGATTCAAATTTAATTGTCATTGTCAGTGTACAGTACAGAGACAACAAAATGCATTTAGCATCTCCCTTGAAGAGCGACATAGCAAACGATTTGAATTAAAAAAAATAATAAGTGTCCGGGGGGGGGGTGGTGATTGGCAGTCACCGAGGTACGTTGTTGAGTAGAGTGACAGCCGCCGGAAAGAAGCTGTTCCTCGACCTGCTGGTTCGGCAATGGAGAGACCTGTAGCGCCTCCCGGATGGTAGGAGGGTAAACAGTCCATGGTTGGGGTGAGAGCAGTCCTTGGCGATGCTGAGCGCCCTCCGCAGACAGCGCTTGCTTTGGACAGACTCAATGGAGGGGAGCGTGGAACCGGTGATGCGTTGGGCAATTTTCACCACCCTCTGCAATGCCTTCCGGTCGGAGACAGAGCAGTTGCCATACCATACTGTGATGCAGTTGGTAAGGATGCTCTCGATGGTGCAGCGGTAGAAGTTCACCAGGATCTGAGGAGACAGATGGACCTTCTTCAGTCTCCTCAGGAAGAAGAGACGCTGATGAGCCTTCTTGATCAGAGTAGAGGTATTGTGGGTCCAAGAGAGGTCATCGGAGATGTTGACTCCCAGGAACCTGAAGCTAGAAACACGTTCCACCTCCGTCCCGTTAATGTGGATGGGGGTGGTGTGCGTGCCGCCTCTGGACTTCCTGAAGTCTACAATGAGCTCCTTGGTCTTCTTGGAGTTAAGGGCCAGGTTGTTGTCAGCGCACCATGCTGCTAAGTGCTGGACCTCCTCCCTGTAGGCCAGCTCATCGTTGTTGCTGATGAGGCCAATCACCGTTGTATCATCTGCATACTTGATGATGGTGTTAGTACCATGTACAGGTGTGCAGTCATAGGTGAAGAGGGAGTAGAGGAGGGGGCTCAGCACACAGCCCTGAGGAACGCCGGTGTTCAGGGTGAGGGTTGAAGAGGTGTGCTTGTCTAACCTCACAGACTGGGGTCTGTTGGTTAGAAAGTCCAGTTTCCAGTTGCAGAGGGAGGGGTCGATGCCCAGGTTACCGAGTTTGGTGATCAGTTTTGATGGAATAATGGTGTTGAATGCTGAGCTGTAATCGATGAACAGCATTCTTACATAAGTGAGACCAAGTGTAGACCAGCTGACCTTATCTCTCTACCTCCTAACCCCCCCCCCCCTCCTTTTGTCATCTCCTATGTTGCTTCCTCTGGCTTCTCAATTTGTGCCTCTTCTACCCATATCTTATTTCACACATTTTGCATTTTTTTCATCACCAGTCTCTGTCCATCTGCCAATTAAATGCTCCTCCCTTGCCTGCCCCCACCACTCTTCCAGTTTTCTCCCAACCCACCTTGACCACAATCAGCCTGGAGAAGGTTCCGTCCTGTTGCCTCTCCATGTTCTCTGGAGATGCTGCCTGAGTTACTCCTGCCATTTGTGTTTTTTTATGTTTAAACAAAAGTTTTTTGCTCGGAAAAGCAAGAAGCTTCTTCCTGGTTCCATGGCATTCCCGGTGGCCGTAAATTAATTGTACTATCGGGCACCGTTAAGTGCGTGGCCTTTTGTAAGTAGAGATGGAAAGTAGCACTGTTTCTCCGAGTCAGAGCACAATAAAAAAAATCTGCAGCTCCACCAAGCAATATGGTGGGTAATCGATTAGGTTGATTTTTCACATTAAAAAATTTGGTGCAGAAGTTCTCGATTTCAGAAAGGTTGGAACCTGCAAAGAAATGTTGAGGTACATGGTTTATTTTGGTCATTGACCAAATTTCCTTTAGAATTATTCTTGACAGTGAAAGATGATATCCAACTTGGAAATTCTAGAAGTGCAAGTGTTTTTGAAATGTTCAGTACTCTGAGGAATCCTGGGTGAACCCATGAGAATATGTCTTTATTTTGGATGACTGAATGAGGTAGTTGTTTTTTCCATTCAAGATGACTTTCCCAGATTAGTGTGTTTTTTGGATGCCCTTTTCAAAATTGCGTCTTGCCTATTCCTCTTTTAAACGTTCTTGTTAGCTGGGGTTTATTAATTATTCCAAATATCTTTTCCTCTAGCCTCATTGGATACTGCAATATTATCACAAATGTTTTATCCACTTTTGGACTATAATTTTCAGTTTTTGAATGGAAAAACTAAGCATGTGAATTACAATGAAGTCCCACGTTAGGAAAGTTTATATTTTGAAAGTTTCTAACAAAGTGGTTTAGTGCAGGGAGTTGAAATGAAAGGAGTAACATCTTGTTTTGAGATTTTTATTTTCATATTTTATTAATGAATAAAATAAAATTTATCTAATGTCATGAATGAATTGTTTCTAGAGTTGTAATCTGTTTTTCCATCTGTCAGAGCAGTGAATGTTTTCTGCTGGAAAATTGAACACTTCCTCGTTTCAAGCAGTCCATGTTAGCATGGAGTGCTTGATGCCAAATACAGCACAGCCAGCTGCAGAATACAGCTACCTCTACTTTGGCCCCATCTCTGACTGCTCGTGCTGAAATGCTTTTTATACTTTTGCTCCCCATACCAGCAGCCCCCACTTACTGAAGGCAGTTTTTGGTTGTGCTGTCCATTTCCAATAAATAACGGGTTCAAATTCAGTACCCAATATTACTTTACATCGCATCTTTATGACTTTGAAAGTCAGTTGGATTGTTTATTACGAAATTCTTGTGATATATTGGAAGAAACAACTTTTAGACAAATGAGATCCCATGCTCCAAAATATTAGGTCAGGCTGAAAACTGCAGTTTTTTCAGTACTGTCTTAATTGATAGATGATTATTCCCCTTGTTCATGTCCTTAGCTTTAAACATAATTGGTGCACTATTAAATAAACTATAAGCATAATTCCTTGCAAATATTTATGGTACAGTAGTTATTAAGATCATCAAAAACAATGCAGCAATGTTTCACCTAAATGCACAGTCACTTGAAAAATTAAAATGGAAAATATTCACTCAGCTTTGTTTAAAATAAATTTCAAATAAATTAGTTGTATTAATGGTGAACTTTATGCTGCCAAAAAATGTAGATCCGGCAAACTTACTAGCGGCTTTATTTTATAATTTGCAGTTGCGATCTAAATGTAGCTTGGTAAAATGCATTACATTTTCAAACAAGACAGCACGATCTTTAAGATCCCCATTACCTCGAGAACGGGAAAAAAAAGACCTGCATAGTACTCTTTTGTGATGTTAGAGAAACTTCATACTAAAAATTAATCACTCGCTTTCGAGCCTTCAGGTCCCCTGCCTGGGTGTTCTTGGACATTTTCCCAATACTTTGTTTTCTTATGCTCCTGGTCAGGGTTGTAGAGAAAGATCTCATTGTTTCCAACTCATTTCAATCCTTGACAAGATTTCCTACATATTCCCTCAACTTTGCATTACGTTCAATAATTTAATTATTCTGAGCTGTATTTAAATTATAATTAATTCTCCCAGAATTGAATGGTGAAGGCAGGCAGAAATATTGCCCATTGTTAATTCATCCGCAAACTCTTTGTGACAAACCTTACCTACTCACTTTTTAATATATTTATGGAATCCTTTGTTTTTTGACCGTTTTCCCAATCTTTTGTCCAACCACTAATCTTCACATTCTCACCCCAGCCCCTTGCAGTTCAAATGTTTTTAAGTGCCTGCTTTGAATGTTTTGTATTCCAGATTGTAATTATATTTATTGGGAGACTTCATTCCTTGGAGTGCAGGAGGCTGAGGAGTGATCTTAGAGGTGTATAAAATCATGGGGGGAATAGATAGATTGAATGCACAGTCTTTTACCCAGAGTGGTCCGTGGATTGTCCGATTGTCGTGGTGGAGAAGCGTGTGCGGACCTGAGACCTTGAGAGCGATGCCTTCTGGAGTTAGGGCCACCAATGGCAGTAAGATCGAGGTGGAGGTCTCTGACAAAAGACAATCCACCCAAGACCTCAACAGTGGAACAGGTAGAGAACAATGGCTGACTTTAGTGGAACGTCACAACGGCTGGGAAGGCGCATGAAGGCTGCAGCAGAAAAGGGTCTCCGGTCGTCTTTGCTATGAGAATGCAGGGTGACTTGGACAGGTTCGGTGAGTGGGCAGATGCATGGCAGATGCATGGCAGATGCAGTTTATTGGATAAATGTGAGGTTATCCACTTTGGTAGCAAAAACAAGATGGCAGATTACTATCTAAATGGTGTCAAGTTGGGAAAAGGGGAAGTACAACGGGATCTGGGGGTCCTTGGTTCTTCAGTCAATGAAAGTAAGCATGCAGGTACAGCAGGCAGTGAAGAAAGCGAATGGCATGTTGGCCTTTATAACAAGAGGATTTGAGTATAGGAGCAAAGAGGTCCTGCTGTTGTATAGGGCCCGAGTGAGACCACACCTGGAGTATTGTGTGCAGTTTTGGTCCCCATAATTGAAGAAGGACATTCTTGCTATTGAGGGAATGCAGCGTAGGTTTACAAGGTTAATTCTTGGGATGGCGGGACTGTCATATGCTGAGAGAATGGAGTGGCTGGGCTTGTTTGCTCTGGAGTTTAGAAGGATGAGAGGGGATCTTATTGAAACATATAAGATTATTAAAGGTTTGGATACGATTGAGGCAGGAAACATGTTCTCGATGTTGGGGCTGTTCAGAATCAGGGGCCACAATTTAATAATAAGGGGTAAGCTATTTAGAATGGAAACGAAGAGAGTTGTGAGTCTGGAATTCTCTGCCTCAGAGTGGAGGCCGGTTCTCTGGATATTTTCAAGCGAGAGCTACATAGGGCTCTTAAAGATAACGGAGTCAGGGGAAATGGGGAGAAAGTAGAAACGGGGTACTGATTGGGGATGATCATCCATGATCACATTGAATGGCGGTGCTTGGCGAATGGCGAATGGCCTCCTCCTGCACCTATTGTCTATTGTCTTGGACTCCATGCCACAGGATCCTGACCCAGATCTGTCTGTGGTGTGGCTGTCTGTGCATCAGACTCCCCACGTTAAACAAAGTCACGCACAGGCGTCCTCCATATAGAGAATAGCACCCTGGTCAGCCATGACCGAAGGGGGCCTAAGAATACCCAGGGTAGGGGGAATCAAACAAACAGAGGACATAGGTGTTGAAGACAATAGAGGTGGGGGCAGGTTAGTTAGAGGTTACCTAAAATTGAAAAATTCAAAGCTCATACCATTGGGTTGTCAGCTACCATTTAGATGAGAAAATTAAATATAACATCCCCTATTTGTGGATGACACAAAGCTGGGTGGCAGAGTGAGCTGTGAGGAGGATGCTATGAGGCTTGTATGGTGACTTGGATAGGTTGGGTGAGTGGGTAGATACATGGCCGATGCAGTATAATGTGGATAAATGTGAGGTTATCCACTTTGGTAGTAAGAACAGGAAGGCAGATTATTAACTGAATGGTGTCAGATTAGGAAAAGGGGAGGTTCAACATGACCTGGGTATTCTTGTACATCAGTCACTGAAAGTTAGTATGCAGGTACAATGGGCAGTGAAGAAAGTTAATGGCATGTTGGTCTTCATTGCGAGTTTGGGAGCAAGGAGGTCCTACTACAGTTGTACAGGGCCCTGGTGTGACCACACCTGGAGTATTGTGTGCAGTTTTGGTCTCCTAATTTGAGGAAGGACGCAAGTGCAGCGTAGGTTCACCAGGTTAATTCCCGGGATGGTGGGACTGACATACGAGAATGGGTCGACTGGGCTTGTATTCACTGGAATTTAGAAGGATGAGAGGGGTTCTTATAGAATCATATAACATTCTTAAGGGATTGGACAGGCTCGGTGCAGGAAAAATGTTCCCCATGAGTGTAGAACCAAGAAAAAGGGACAGGCCATTTAGGACTGAGATGAAGAAAAACCTTTTAACACAAGAAGTTGCGAATCTGCGGAATTCTCTGCCACAGAAGGCAGTGCAGGCCAATTTACAGGATGTTTTCAAGAGAGAGCTAGATTTAGCTCTTAGGGCTAACGGAATCAAGGGATATGGGGGAAAGCAGGAACGGGGTACTAATTCTGGATGATCATGATTGAATGGAGGTGCTGGCTCGAAGGGCCAAATGGCCTACACCTGCTCCTATTTTCTATGTTTCTATGTGCTGCTTGTGGCCTCACTGGCAATGGAGGAGGCCCAGGGCAGATGGCATGGGAATGGGAAGGGGATTCTTTCTGGGAAGAGGTAGGGGAGCACTTGCAATTGAACAGTTTAAGTTGCCAGCACAGACAAAGTGAATGGAACGAACGTTCTCATATTTTAGGGTTACTTTAACAATCCAGCACTTGATGGCTGTGATGAAAGAGCAATCTGTAAAATAAGTGATTTATCTTGGGCAACATTACAGTTTTTGACTTGCACAATCTTTTTTTGATAGTTTGGTAAAGCTGTTCATAATAGTCAAAGTCAAAGTCAAATTTCCTCGTCACATGGACCAACCAAGGTGCAGTGAAATGAATTTGCCAGCAGCGATACACTTGTTAAAAAAAGGACACACAATACACAATAGAATTTAACACAAACATCCACCACAGCATTCTTCACTGTGGTGGAAGGCAACAAAGTTCAGCCAGTCCTCCTCCCTTATTCATCCGTGTTCAGGGTCCATAAACCCTCCGTAGTCACCGCGACGGACGGCCGGATCTACAGGCCCTCTCGTCGGGACGATCGAAACTCCGACGTCGGGACGGTCAAACACAATGGTACACTTATAGCTATTTTTAAGTATGAATGTTTAGGAGCCCACGAGAGAGACATTTAGTTAATTGCCTCATGAGTCGTTCACTTTGAAAAGCAGGTTTCTGGTGAACAGAATTTCTATCTAAATGTGTTTTCTCTTTACAAAAGGATGGTACATTATTTAAATTAAAAAGCAATTACTGTTGCATTGCTGAATACTTGATGAGATGCATGCTTTATTTATAAAAAAACATGAACTTTATTTTTATATCACAAAAGATTTTTACTTTGCTAAACTGAAATCCTTTGTACTGTAAAAGCAGTCATTTCAACCTCCCCTTTTCCCCTGTATGATGGAATGAAGAAAGTAATAATTTGTTTCTTCATTTTTGTGCTTAAATCAGAATAATTGATATTTTTGTTATTTTAAGTGCTGATGTGTGTTGCAAGACTGTTTAAACTGGTTCCAGCTGTTGTGAGCAATTCAGTTTTGTACTAAGCGAAGAATACCTCTTTGTGGTTAACAAGGCAATTTTGAAAGTTTTGTGCAGCCCATTGGCATCCGTGTTCAGGGTCCATAAACCCTCCGTAGTCGCCGCGACGGACGGCCGGATCTACAGGCCTTCTCGTCGGGACGATCGAAACTCCGACGTCGGGACGGTCAAACATAATGGTACATTTATAGCTATTTTTAAGTATGAATGTTTAGGAGCCCACGAGAGAGACATTTAGTTAATTGCCTCATGAGTCGTTCACTTTGAAAAGCAGGTTTCTGTTGAACAGAATTTCTATCTAAATGTGTTTTCTCTTTACAAAAGGATGGTACATTATTTAAATTAAAAAGCAATTACTGTTGCATTGCTGAATACTTGATGAGATGCATGCTTTATTTATAAAAAAACATGAACTTTATTTTTATACCACAAAAGATTTTTACTTTGCTAAACTGAAATCCTTTGTACTGTAAAAGCAGTCATTTCAACCTCCCCTTTTCCCCTGTATGATGGAACGAAGAAAGTAATAATTTGTTTCTTCATTTTTGTGCTTAAAACAGAATAATTGATATTTTTGTTATTTTAAGTGCTGATGTGTGTTGCAAGACTGTTTAAACTGGTTCCAGCTGTTGTGAGCAATTCAGTTTTGTACTAAGCGAAGAATACCTCTTTGTGGTTAACAAGGCAATTTTGAAAGTTTTGTGCAGCCCATTGGAAGGATTCCAGCAAAGACTGGTACTTTTGTAACAAGCATTTTCCGAAGGTGAAAGAAATGGTTTTAAAATATTGTCCAGAAATCCAGACACAAGGAAGACACCTAGATGCCAGGGTATGTTGACCAATGAAGATCTCATTCCAGTACACAAGAAGTTGTAAATTTTTACACGTGTCAGTGGAACAGCAGCTTATGAATTGTACACTTTTGTACCTTCCAAAAATATGCAATAAAGTGAAAATTTCCATTGTATGAATAAAACAGCAGGCTTTTTCAATTGTACTCTTTCCCATCATAAAATTGATTAATTCTCTTCCAGATGTGATTCATCCAGGTGCAGCTGAGTTTTGCCGGTGTCACTTGAGATTTAATGAAATTGTCATCATCACAATGTGTGTCTGATGGAACTGCAGATGCTAGTGTCCATCAAAGATAGACACAAAACGTTGGAATAACTCAGCAGCATCTCTAGAGACAAGGAATGGGTGATATTTCAGGTTGAGACCCTTCTTCAGATGAGTGATGTGGAAATGAATTCCGTGGTTCAGTACAGGCAGAAACATGGCTCTGCCAGGCCAGTTCTGTGTATTGATTTTGGGTTGAAGGTGAAACTGGGCTGTGCGGGGCTAGGGAACGATAAGGTTTGAGGCTGTGGAGGACAGATAGCTGAAAGTGATAACATCATCACGATATATTATCATCACGATGTGTTATGCTTGTCCCTGCCTTCGGGAATATTTTATTCATCAGTGACTTGGACATGGACTGTTGGGATTTATCCATGCAGCTGCATAACACAGGACTCTGTGCACTGTGAGATGTTCCCAGGGATGCAAGCGTGAACATGAGCTGGAAGATCAGAAAGTGGGTGAAGTGTGCGGCGGCGCGACTCACCCGTTGCAGCGGCCCCTACAGCCTGTCTGTCTTTTTTTTATTTTTTGTCTAGTTAAATGTAGTGTTTGGTGTTTTTTAATAGTGTTTTTAAATGTGTACATGTGGGGGGCGGGGGGAGGGGGAAACTGTTTAAATCTCTTCCCTGTCCGGGAGACCCGACCTTTTCCCTGTTGGGTCTCGGTTGTCGTTGGGGCCTAGCACCGTGGAGCGGCCTCCAACCTGAACGACCCGGGGGCTCGGGAGACTGCGGAGCTGCGGACTACTCACCATCGTGGGGCTGGCCGGCCTCGGAGCGTGGGGAGCAGTGGTGACTCGCTGCTGCAACGCGACTCCTGGGGCTCGGAGGCTCCAGCAACGCAGCCGCAGGTCCGGTGGACTGGGACAACGGGAGCTCACGGGTCCGGGGGAGAGAGACCGCTTCCCGGAGCTCCCAAAACGCGACTTCTCCAGCCCGTGTCGCGGGGTTGGAACGACCCGGACCGGGACCGTACATCACCTGGCGCGGCTTCATGGCCGTGGGACTCACCATCGCCCGTGGGGGTTCCAACCTTGTACTTTCAGACCGGGAGCGGGGCAGTAAATCGCCCCGCGCGGCCTAAAATGGCCGTGGGACTTATCATCACCCGCCTGGGGCTTGGACATCGGGAGAGAAATTGAGAACACGGGAGAGAAATTGCGAACAGGGGAGAGAAAAGACTTTGCCTTCCATCACAGTGGCTTCACTGTGATGGATGTTTGTGTGAATTTAATTGTGTGTATGTCTGTAGGACATTGTCTTTGTTTGTATGGCTGTGGAAACAACTTTTCGTTTGAGTCTCACTGGGGCTCAAATGACAATAAATTTGTATTGTATTGTATTGTGAAGGCCATTCTTTGATTTGCTTGAACCCTGTTGGCTATCCAGTGCATAGACAAATGTTGCAGACTGATGTACGCCAAGGGGCAGGTTTGATGCTGAGAGATACATGGAAGTGTGGTGTAGTTGCTTCAAAGGTTTCATGGAGAAAGCCACAGCCACAGCAAACGGAGAGCCATAGAATAGTGCTCAATATAACACTACTACCACTGCTGGGTGAGGGTTAGAACCTATCTGAAAACTCTCAAATTTGTATTGAAAAATTTATGTAACTTACAATGTAAATCATGTGAGGGACTGAAATGTTATCAGACTGAAATGTATTGGTGACATTGAAGTGTACTGTCTTAAGGGCCTGTCCTACTTGGCCGTCATTTACGCGACAGGCCGGTAGTGACTGACGTGCGATGGTCGTGCGCATCATCATGCGTCCGCACAGCCGCCTGGAGCGCGTGACGTCATTTAAAGATAGACACAAAATGCAGGAGTAACTCAGCGGGACCGGCATCATCTCTGGGGATAAGGGTCTGAAGAAGGGTCTCGACCCAAAACGTCACCCATTGCTTCTCTCCAGAGATGCTGCCGGTCCCGCTGAGTTACTCCCGCATTTTGTGTCTATCTCTAATCGTCTTGGTCCCGCTCTGGTAGTAGGAGTGGGGGCGGATCCGGATCCGCAACGGACGTGAGCCCCAGGCCGAGCTTGGCGATCGTTTGCTGGCTTCTGCTGCTGTTGGAGGTGAGACGTTGCGCCGCGCCAGTGTCTTGGGCCTGTCCCACTTTGGCCATCAGTTACGCCCAGGCCGGTGGCGGGCGAAGTTTTTGTGCACACACACCTCCACTCCACTCCACACTCCTCCACGCCACTCCATGCGCCCGTTCCCGCGCTACCCACTCTCTAGCAGGTCACGTAAATGGCGCGCGAATGACGGCCAAGTGGGACAGGTCCGTTACCGATTTGCAAATGAACAAAGTAGATTATGTCTCCGGACCTTCGTGCAATTTCTGCCAAGGGATGAGTCTGTGCAGGATGTTTATTATCTCCTCCAGGTTTTCATTTTCCTTCACCTCCAATGGTATCCTTGAATGCTGTTGTTCCGTTGCCCTATTTCCATTGACTCTTAGCAGTGAAGACAAAGCAGATGTGATATTTGCAGTCCTTGTTTCACTCCAATGGTTGATGTGAAAATAGCACTCGCTAATTATTTTTCACGTACATTCAACGTGGCAGGATGCCATTCAGCCTGATGGGTCAGTGCCAGTTCCTAAGGGAGGAATCACGTTTGCCTTATTTCCCAACACCCCCCCCCTCCCATTTTTCCCAATGACCTTACAATTTATTCTTTCTTGCATATGCCCATCAACTCCCATCAAAAATGTTTAGGTTTAACTTTGTCATTGTCACATGTACAGAGGTTCGGTGAAGCTTAGTTTTGTATGCTATCCAAACAGATCAGATACACTGTACAAAAATACAATCAAGTCAAACTCAAGTACAATGGGTAAAGCAAAGAGGAAGGTACAGCGAGCAGAAAATAGATCTCAGCATTATGGAAGATTAATATTGGCAATTTATACGTTTTGGTGGTGCCTGTCACCCTAGGAAGCATTATTCCATGCCATGCTCCAGATTAGTGCACCCAGCAACACAGAAATCTAATTTTTAGTCTGAATAACAGGCCAAGATATTTAGGCCTATTTCAGCCCCTCACATGCCATTGTTCACTTAATGACAATGTCAAATGTTGGTGTTGTGGACTTATTTTAATCCCTATTTGAAATTTGTGCATTCTATTCATTTTGATGTTTAAACATACTGTACAGTAATATTATTCTGATGCCAGTATGGTAATACTACGATTATCTGGTGGATCAGTGTTTGGAAGTCCTGGTGGTTTGGTATCTAGCTCAACAGCGTCCCCTTCCTCTTCTCACTTGAGATCCACCAGGACGTGCTAAAAGTGTATGAAACCACTGTGTATCATGTCTTTTTTTTTAAATAAATTGTGAAATACAAGCATCTTGTTGTGTTAATAGGAGTAAAGTAAAATAGTCTGGCAATTCTGCCAGTTTGGCACCACTGAGGGTTGCCAGATTATTGCAGTTTTCGTGTGAAGGTTAATGCAAGAGGTCAGAAGTTGTTGAAACAATCAATTGCACGGCCGTAGTAGCTGCATTTATTTGTGTTCAAAATAAAACTGCAGTTTTTGACATGTAAGATGTGCATATTGTATTGAGAATTGTCACAAATTGTCCACAGTTCTGCTTTTAGAATTATTTTTGTAAATTGCATCAGTTTCCGTGTTAACCCCAAGAAATTGTTAGACATTAGAGCACTGGAGTATTGAGTCTCTCAGGCTCGTGCCACTGTTCAATACGATTGTGTCTGATTTGACCTTCCTTAACGCCACTTACTTACTCTCTGACCAAGAGTGTGGGAGGAAACCGGATCTTCGGGAGAAAACCCAGGCGGGTCATGGGGAGAACGTACAAACTCCATCCATATAGTCACGATTAAATCTGGGTCTCTGGCGCTGTAAGGCAGCATCTCTACTGCTGCACCACTGTATCCCCCCTAACTTTAAAATTAATTGGTTTAGAAGATCTACTTTATGATCTGATTCTCAGACATCTAATTATCATTTTACATTTCCACCTAAAGTGTAAAGGGGACAAAAAACAGTTTCAGCTGCTTGTCTTCATCTGCTTCTCTCCAGCAAAATCTAGATTTATTGACAATGGGAGAATGAGTCACCTGGTTCATAAATTGCCGAGTTTCAGAATGACGTCAAAAGTTGAAAAATGGCAAGAATAATTTGTGAATAGGAAGTTATCCATTAAACTAATGCAAAGTTCAGATTGATCACCTGGTCTTTTCTTGAGGATTTGTAATTTGCTATTGATTTTGATGTCTGATTTGTGACATTTGGGTGCTGCCAATCTACTCTTATAGCTTTGTTTTAGAAATTAGAACTCTTTTAAGTTGACCTTCATTTGCATGTTAAATTGAAAGGAGACTGTTGTTCCTTGGATCGGTCTACTCAGTTGTACTGAAAATATTCTAGTTGGTGTACGATCATGATGCATTGAATATTTAGCATGGAAAGGTTAATGAATTGAGCGCACAAATGTAAATGCTATCAACTTGAGACAGATTTGTCTTATTGATTGAGTTCTGAGCATAGAAAGCACACAGAGCCAAACAGCTATTCCTTATTAATGCAATGGGGGATCTAAACATTGTGTGTTTTATTCCCTTTTCTACATATAGTATTGGGGGAAAAAGCACCATTTCAACAAAATCAAGCAGTGTAATTTAATTACGCTGGATTTTCTTTTATCAGTACCTGTATATTGAAAATGCATGAGTTAACCTGAGTATTGAATTGAATTGAATAAATTTTATTAACTAAGTATGTATACATACAAGGAATTTGCCTTGGTGCTTTGCTTTGTTAACAACACGATATACAGTAGACAATTAAAAATAAAACAATATTTAAACATGTGAAGAATAAAAAGCAAAAGGAGGCAACAGACTTTTGGCTGTTGAGTAGAGCTACTACTTGTGGAAAAAAAGCTGTTTTTATGTCTGGCTGTGGCAGCTTTGGCAGTCCGGAGTCACCTTCCAGAGGGAAGTGCTTCAAAGAGATTGTGGCCAGGGTGAGAGGAGTCAGAGATGATCTTACCCACTCGCTTCCTGGCCCTTGCAGTGTACATTTCGTGGCTGGGGGGAAGGTTGCAGCCAACAACCATCATTCGGTTGATGGAATGATGCACCGCAATGATGGAAAAGGTGAGAACAGACTCTACGATGGCAGTGTAGAATTGGACCATCATTGCCTGTGGCAGATTGTGTTTTCTCAGCTGCTGCACAAAGTACATTCTCTGTTAGGCCTTTTTGACTGTGGAGTCGATGGTGGCCCCCCATTTAAGTCCCTGGAGATGACTCCACAGATGTGACTGTGATGTTGTTGATGGTGAATGGGGTGAGGGGAGGGGGAGCTCTCCTAAAGTATACAATAAATTCCACTGTCTTAAGAGCATTGAGCTCCAGGTTGTTGTGATGGCACCAGGACGCCAGCTGTGTCACTTCCTGTCTGTATGCAAATTCCTCCCCTTCCTGGAGCAGTTCAATCAGGGTTGTGTCGTCAGCAAACTTGAGAAGCTTGACAGAGGAGTTTGTGGAGGTGCAGTTGTTGGTGTTGAGAGAGAAAAGGAGAGGAGAGAGTATGCAGCCTTGCGGTGCTCCTATGCTGAGGGTCAGCGGGTCTGAGATGTGCTTTCCCAGCCTCACATGCTGCTTCCCGTCTGTCAGGAAGTTGGTGATCCACTGACAGAGGAGTTCGGGCACAGTCAACTGGGAGAGTTTGGAGTGTAGTAGCTCTGGCACAATGGCATTGAATGCAGAGCTAAAATCCACAAACAAAATCCTTGCATAGGTCCCCTGGCAGTCTAGGTGCTGGAGGATGAAATGCAGGTCTAGGTTGACTGCATCGTCCACTGATCTAGTGGCCCAGTCTGCAAACTGCAGAGAGTCCAGCAGAGGGTTTGTGATAATGTTTCAGGTGGGCCAGCACAACTCCAAGGATCTTCATGATTACAGAGGTCAGTGTGACAGGCCTGTAGTCATTAAGACCAGTAATCCCTGGCTTTTGGGGTACGGGAACAATAGTAGTGACTTTGAAGCAGGCAGGGACAGTGCAGGTTTGCAATGACTGATAGAAAATGTCTGTGTTGACTGGTGCCAGTTGTTCAGCACAGAGCTTGAGGGTAGAGGGGGAAACATTGTCCAGTCCTGGAGATTTCCCGCTTTTCTGTCTCCTGAATAACTTTTCCACCTCCTCAGTTTCTATTGTTAGTGATGGAGAAGTGGGCAGACTGATGTTGGGCAGCAAGGAGGGACGAGGGAGTGGGTAGTGGACGAGGTCGTTGGTCAGCTAATGGTTGTCCAAGGAGCAGGGAGGGGGGTGGTTCTTGTAGCTGATGATTTCTTCCACACTGAAGATGAGTCATTAGCTGAGAACTTGCTCCTCAACTTCTAAGAGTACCTTTCCTTGGCAGCTGTGATTCCTCTTCTCAGCATGTACTTGGCCTGCCTGTTGAGGTTTGCATCCCCCGCTCCTGTAGGCCTCATCTTTAGACTGACAGAGCTGTCTGTCCTGCTGCAAACCAAGGCGTGTCAGTCATTGTTGAACTGATCCAGGTCCCAGTGGGAATGCAACTGTCCTCACAAAAGCTGACATATGATGTCACGGTATATTCATCGAGGTTTGTGGTTGCTTCCCTGACCACATTCCAATCAGTGCAGTCAAAGCAGGATTGTAGGTTCTCAATGCCCTCGCTTGTCCACTTTTTCATTGTTCTGACAATAAGCTTAGCAGGTTTTAGCTTCTGCCTGTAGGTCGGAATAAGGTGAACTAAACAATGATCAGAGAGTCCCAGAGCCTCACGGGGAAAAGAGCGACACATTCTTGATTGTAGTATAATGCATCTGAAGAAACATTTACAGCCAGATTTATCACTTCTGAGACTTTTTAGATACCAAAGGAATCAAGAAAAAACACAAATAATGCCTTACTGTTGATGAAATGCGGTGAGCAAACGCGATAATTCCCAATATTTTCAATTCCGATTTGTTCGCCAAGCACTTTAGCTGCTGTTCTCCATAGCATGGCAACAGTACGGGTCATGGGTCGTGACCCGAATGCCGTGAAACCTCCCTATACCCAGGGGCGGCGTGCGTAATCTTCAGAGTCGGGCGAGTGCTCCAGAACGCTTCCCCTGGGTACCCCTCCGTCTCAAGACCTTGAATACAGCCACAGCCCCGCCGACTCATATATCCAAATAATCCAGCAAGTAAGAGTATTTTAATATTAATCATATTAAAACTTTTAATAGCTGCTGCAGTTTGATATCGGGCAGTATTTTGGTGCGAGTGATGGCATGCATTAAGCTGAGTAAAGACTGGGAATGCACATCAATTTTGGTCATCAGGTGCAAGCTTTCCTTTGCAATAACCGCATTTGGTATAAAGAACTTGTAATAATTACTCCAAGTGTTTAAGAAAGAACTTCAGATGCTGGAAAATCGAAGATAGACAAAAGTGCTGGAGAAACTCAGCGGGTGCAGCAGCATCTATGGAGCAAAGGAAATAGGCAACGTTTCGGGCCGAAACCCTTCTTCAGACGAAACGTTGCCTATTTCCTTCGCTCTATAGATGCTGCTGCACCCGCTGAGCTTCTCCAGCACTTTTGTCTACCTAATAATTACTCCAATCTGAGCATGTGGTCGTTAAAATTGTGGCTTGTGCAAAAAAAGATTGTCATTTGCTTTTAATTACAGGCAAGGGTTTGGTGTAAAATTATAAATAATTGGGGAGAATTGTTCTTTTAACTTCATTCATCTGTTTCAGATTAACAATACCAAAAGTTGGGAAAATGCATTCCAAAAATTCCCTCGACTGCATCTAATTGTTTTGGAAATAATGTTCAAAACCCATTTACGCATGATCACTAAAATCGTTTAACAGCAGTGATGTTACTAATATTTGACTTGAAATTAGATAATTTGGTTTTCCCAAACACTTGCTTTACCACACATAGAGTCATAGAGTCATAGAAACATAGAAAATGGGTGCAGGAGGAGGCCATTCGAGTGATTCAGTGTGGAAACAGGCCTTTCGTCCCAACTTGCCCACATCGGCCAACATGTCCCAGCTACACTGGTCCCACCTGTTTGTGCTTGGTCCACATCCCTCCAAACCTGTTCAATCCATGTACCGGTCTAACTGTTTCTTAAATGTTGGGATAATCCCAGCCTCAACTACCTCCTCTGGCAGCTTGTTCCATACGTCCCACCACCCTTTGTGGGAAAAAGCTACATCACAGATTCCTTTCCCCTTATCCCCTTCACCTTGAATCCTCGATTCCCCTATTCTGGGCAAGAGATTCTGTGCATCAATAGCATCCAATTGTTCTGCCATTGTGCAAGGAGATGGGATTTATCGGGGTTGTGCTTCTCTTCTAAAATTGGTCGAAATATGAAACGAGTGTTTATCGCATTTTGTTAGTATTTGTTTTTATTCTTGCTTTGAAAATAGAGTGAAGATGATGGATATGCATCGAGAAACCAAGTGGAGCAGCGGCCTGGAAAGTTTAAGTATGTCTCATGAGCTAACGCCTCTTTTATTATGTTAATGCTACTGTGGATAAATGCTATCCCCTTGATTGATATGCAAGTGAAAAATGAATGTTGGATACATTTTAAGACATTTTAATTTTTGTGGTGAATTTATATTGGTGCCTTTCAGCATACACTGAAAAATGTACATTAATGCAGAATTTAGATGGTTTTATGCTATTTCTCATTAAGGCCAATTAGTTAAAAATCTGAATCTTGTTAAAATAAGTAAATAGAATTCTGTGAAGGATAAAATGTCTTAACGTTATATTGTCAGCATAATGGCATATTTAAAACAACGGTTTGGATAGATCGTGAACTTTTCAAGTATATTGTGTATTTACATTTTTGGTTTCAGATTTGACAGATTATAACATTGTTACTAGGCAAATATTATACAATACTATTCTGGTTGCTGCATTGATGGAAGAATAGGGATGTTTTGGAGAAGGTGCAGAAAAGGTTCATCAGGATGTTTCTTGGATTCCAGAGAATATTAGCTATAAGGAGAGGTTGCACCAACTTGGATTTTCTCTCTGGAACGGTGGAGTGATATAAAATGATTAAAAGGTAGATTGTCAGTTTTTTTGCTAGTGGCAAGTTTTTAACACCATGCGGTGGGTGCCAGGAACATGCTTGTGGTGGGTGCAAATACTACAGTGACATTTTAAGTAGCTTTTTGTCGGACACATGTTTAGGCAAGGAATTGAGGCATATCGATCACCTGCTGGTCGATGTACAGTTTAAATTGGCATCATGGTCAACATAGACATCATCGGTGGAAGGATCTGTTCCTGTGCTGTCCTGTTCTATGTTCAACAACACTGAATATCAGCAAAATAATCTTTTTTTGGGCCGCGATATTTTTAACTGGATTTGCAATTGGTTAACGAGCTACACATTCAGATTAATTTGTCATAGAGACAAGGGTGCAATGAAATTCCTAGTTGACATTAAGCAGACAGAGTAAGTAGTAAACACAAGTACAATACAGACAATGAATGCGAAACAGCACAGTGGTGCAAAAAATTACTTGCAGTCTGAAGTAGAGCAAAAAATATGAATTAACTATGATGAATAAATCAAATGAGCTAGAGTTGAGAGTAATTCTTCAAATTTTAAGAATATTCAAGTACGATAGAATAAGCGAACCATAGAGTTAAGCATAAGACTATGAGGCAGCACCTCTGGGAAGGGTGTGTGAAAGAGGTGATTTGTAAGGCAGTCGGATTTCTGTGGGAACTACGCATTTCTTGAATTTCTGAATGTCTGAACTTTCAAGTTCCTGTCTCTAATCCCAGAAAGTAAAAGAGAGAAATGGGAATGGCCATAGTGGCAGGCACCCGTGAAAATATTTCTAGTCTTCCAGATGTTACGCACCGTGAAGATGGACTGGGACTTGGTCACACTCTACAGATTCAGGCAGTTAAGCGCAGTTCAATACCAGCCCATATATGCATTCCATTGAAATACTTTCTATAGTGCATTAATTCTGCATTTATCATCACTGTATGTATGCTGAAGATGGACGCAGAATGCTGGAGAAACTCACTGGGGCAGGCAGCATCTCTGGAGAGAGAAAAACTCATACCTCAGGCTGTTGTTTATAGACTACAGCTCAGCGTTCAATACCATAATCCCCTCCAAGCTGGTTACCAAGCTCGTGGAACTGGGTCTCTGTGCATCCCTCTGCAATTGGATCCTCAACTTCCTCATCAATAGACCACAGTCTGTTTGAATAGGCAGAAACAGTTCTTCCTCAATAACAATCAGTACGGGAGCACCTCAAGGGAGCGTGCTCAGCCCCCTGTATGCTCATGACTGTGTTGTCGGTCATAGGGCGAACTCCATCTTCAAGTTAGCCGATGACACCTCCGTTGTTGGATATGGAGATTAATCCGAGTATAGAAGTGAGATCGACCGATTGACCAAATGGTGCCAGCACAACAACCTGGCTCTCAATATCAGTAAAACCAAGGAACTGATGGTGGACTTTGGAAGAGGAAGGATGAGGACCCACAATCCTGTTTATATCAACAATGGTGGAGAGAGTCAAAAACTTCAAATTCCTGGGCGCCATATTTCCGAAGATATTTCCTCGACCTAGCACACTGATGCAATTATAAAGAAAGCGCATCAACACCTCTACTTCCTGAGAAGATTACGGAGATTCGGTATGTCAGAGAGGATTATTTTGAACTTCTATAGGTGCACAATAGAGAGCATACTGACTAGTTGCATCGTGGCCTGGTTTGGCAACTTGAATGCCCAAGAGCGAAGAAGATTGAATAAAGTTGTGACCACTGCCCAGTCCATCACTGACTCTGACCTCCCCACCATCAAAGGGATTTACCAGAATCACTGCTTCAAAAAGGCAGCCAGCATAATCAGAGACCCCACACCACCCTGTCCATGCACTCATTTCCCCCCTGCCATCGGGAAGGTACAGGAACCTGAAAACTGACGTCCAGGTTCAGGAACAGCTTCTTCCCTACAGCCATTCGGCTATTAAACACTACAACCTCAAATAAGCTCGGAACTACAGAGACTATTATTATTATTGCACTATTATTGTGATTTTTTTGTGTATGTATGTGTACATTTTGTGTGTGTGTGTGTGTGTGTGTGTGTGTGTTTGTGAGTATGTGTGTATATATACACACACACTGAACGTTTTCCTCTCGGTTATTATATTGTTTATAGTGTACTGTGTTTACATATTCTGTTGTGCTGCAGCAATTAAGAATGTCATTGTTCTATCTGGGACACATGACAATAAAACACTCTTGACTCTTGAGATGTATGTATGTATGTATACTGTATGTGTATTGTTTACTCTGTGAACTTTCTGTGAACAAGACATTTTATTTCTTCCCAGTGTGTGTGACAATATGCTAACCTAATCTAATCACCCTGGCCACCGCTCTTATCCGCTTTTACCTTCTGGAAGAAGATACAGGAGCTTGAAAGCCTGGACATCCAGACTTAAGAACCGCTTCTTCCCCACGGATATCTGACTTCAGGATATCAGTGGGGAACCAGCTGTTCTTGTCTCTGAATTCACCATTCACCTTCTTCACACTGTGTATGCAAAGACCAAGCTTCCATCATTGTCTTTGAAAGAGAATTCTTAACATTTGCCATCCTTTGCTTGAAGACATTTCTTCTGAACTTAGTCCAGATTAGGAAAGATGAATCTGATCATAGCTGGAATATACCCATTAAATCTTCTCATCTTTACCACCACCTGAGTCCAAACAACAGCACCTTCATCCTCATGCTTTTCTTTATTTAGATGAAAATATCCACATCGATCTAAACTTCTCTGTATTCTCTTCGGACACAAGGCTTGAAGTCACTGTGATCCAGATATAGACAAGTGACAGTTTCACCCATTTAACACTTTTAGACGAAATGCCAAAATAAGTTTGGTTCATTACCTGGCATGTTCCGAATCATTTTGACCCTAGTTGCTATTTTATATCATGTTGCCAGGGGTGGTGGTGGACGGATATATGATAGTGACATTTAAGATTAGCACAAAAATATGCAGGAAATGGAGGGTTCGCATGCAGGCGGGAGGAGATTAGTTTATCTTGGCATTATGTTCGGCAAAAAACATTGTGGGCTACAGGGCTGTTCTTGTGCTGTACTGTTCCATGTTCTCTTCACAAAGAACTACTGATTCAATCTCTAACATCTGCTCATGTCTTGGGTCATTTGCTGTAGAAATATTCAAGTATATAATAGCGACCTCCAAAATCAGCTGTTCCATGGTTTAACTGCCCAACCTCTTGTTTTTCACCTCCCAGTTCCTAATGGCCTAGCCCTTTATCATCTCTTTAAACCTTGAGCCCTGCAATCTCTTTTGCCCCACAAACTGCCCCCTCCCAGATCTTCATGTTCATTTGGGTTTGTCTTTTTCTCTGTACATCTTTGTCCCATGATTTACTGCAGTGCCTCACATTGTGGATTTTTTCTTATAAACTCATCCCTTGTTATTTTTTTGAAAATGCTGGATTTTTTGGGCCCTGCTGAAAGTTCTCTCCATATCTCTTTTCACAGCATGGCAACCATCTTAATATGTATGCTTTTTCTGAATTGTTTTGGACTAACTTTTAAATGTTTTAAGAAGTGCCACCTTATTTTTTACAATTGGAACAATTGGGCAGGAACTTTGCAAACCATTCCATTTCTGCGAGTAATGCAGAGCTCTCTGATGCTGCATTGCATTGCTGACCTTAATTATCATGTTAAAATAGTTGTGGTACTCAAATCCACAGCAATCTGACCTCCAGCTAAGAGTGTAAGCTTGCAAGTCAATGAGGCATAGCATTATTCAGGGATAGACATTGAAAGAAAATGCATGGGGTGGAGATGACAGAAATGGTTCCTTTTGAGCCTTGGAAGAGCCTTCGAGCAGTATGCTGAAATATCACAAACTTTTATAATAAATAAAGGATGTAAAAACCAGCCATGTGGTTCAAATTATTTAAAGCATGGTGGCACAGCGGTAGAGTTGCTGCCTTACAGTGCTTGCAGAGCCAGAGACCGAGGTTTGACCCGACTACGGGTGTTGTCTGTACGGAGTTTGTACATTCTCCCCGTGACCGCGTGGGTTTTCACCGAGATTTTCGGTTTCCCCCCGCACTCCAAAGACGTACAGGCTCGTAGGTTAATTGGCTTAGTATAATTGTGCATTGTTCCTTGCATATCGGGTAGTGTTAATGTGCGTGGATCACTGGTCGGCACGGACTCAGTGGGCCGAAGGGACTGTTTCCACGCTGTAGCTCTAAAACTAAAAATTAAATTGGTGAAAATAGTTTTCTAAGCTTCAGGCCAGCTTTATTAAAATCTACTTTAATATTGAGTTTTTGTGATTGTTTGGGGCTGTGTTTGAAAACTACCTTCTTAGATTATGTGTGGAGAGATGGAAAGAAGAAAAAGTTTCATTAACGGATCTCTTGTAATTTGATGACACTTGCATTTTGGACAATCAGACTTTAAAATCACAAATATTTTCATAAAAGTAAATTGTTCCACTTTACCATTGCAAATTATATCCTTGGGATTATGTCCTCTTCAATAGTCTATACCTGTCACTGCTAAACTGCAGTATCTAGTTAAAATGTACAATTGTTTATAGCTTTTGTACTGCAGTATTTTTTATAATGTCACTTGGTTATGCATTTGTAAACAGGAAGAGGTTCAGCTTGTAAATGGAGTATAGTATCAGATCTTCCCTCTAATATTACTTTGGTGTCAATTTCCCTGAAGCCATCTGCTCATGGTATCTGCATCTAATGTCTGTATTAATATCATTGCTAGTTTTTCCTCTCACAAGCACTAATTGTTATGCAATAAATTTTAACAAAGACTTTGCACGTGAATCTGAGGACAATTCTAAACTTGCCATACTACGTAGTATTCATGGAAATATTGGATGTGATTTATTGTAAACTTTGAAGTGAACGTTTAAAAGATGTTTGGACGGGTACATGGATAGGAACGTTTCAGAGGTGTATGGGCCAAATGCATGCAGTGTAGGCATCGTGGTCAGCATGGACAGGTTAGGTCGAAGGGCCTGTGTCCTTGCTGTATGACCTTATAACTCTACAAACATATCTTTGTCAAATATCAGTGGAGTTTGTTCCTGCTGGAAATGTAATGGACAAGCATTTAAAATCTATCTAATCGCTGTTATTTTCAACCAGAATTTTCGTATCACTGAACTCACCTACCCCCCAGTGGCATCATTTGAATTCCTCGCCTTCTTAGCCCTTTCCTCCATTACAGTCATCCTCATTTACCGGCCACCTAAACCAAACCCCTCCTTCCTATCTGACTTCACTGAATTTCGTGTGCTGGCCTTTATAAATCAGAGCATTGAGTATAGAAGTTGGGATGTAATGTTAAAATTGTACAAGGCATTGGTGAGGCCAATTCTGGAGTATGGTGTACAATTTTGGTCGCCTAATTATAGGAAGGATGTCAACAAAATAGGGAGAGTACAGAGGAGATTTACTAGAAGGTTGCCTGGGTTTCAGCAACTAAGTTACAGAGAAAGGTTGAACAAGTTAGGGCTTTATTCTTTGGAGCGCAGAAGGTTAAGGGGGGACTTGATAGAGGTTTTTAAAATGATGAGAGGGATAGACAGAGTTGACGTGGAAAAGCTTTTCCCACTGAGAGAAGGGAAGATTCAAACAAGGGGACATGACTTGAGAATTAAGGGACTGAAGTTTAGGGGTAACATGAGGGGGAACTTCTTTACTCAGAGAGTGGTAGCTGTGTGGAATGAGCTTCCAGTGAAGGTGGTGGAGGCAGGTTCATTTTTATCATTTAAAAATAAATTGGATAGTTATAATGGAGGGGAAGGGAATGGAGGGTTATGGTCTGAGCGCAGGTATATGGGACTAGGGGAGATTATGTGTTCGGCACGGACTAGAAGGGTCGAGATGGCCTGTTTCCGTGCTGTAATTGTTATATGGTTATATGGTTATAACTCCTCACACTTGCCTCATCCCTCTCCCCACGTCTGCTGCTACTTGGTGACTTAAATATTCACATGGACTCCCCCACCTGCAAGCTCGCATCCGAATTCGCCTTTTTACTGGACAACTTCTATCTCACCCAGCACGTCACCTTTCCCACCCATGACAAAGGTCACATCCTTGACCTGGTCTGCTCCACAAATCAACCGGTACTCGACCTCCAACCTTGCCTCTTCCCCCTCTCTGATCATAAGCTTATACGGTTCACCATCCCTTCTCTGACACCTCGCCCCCGCTTCCTCCGAGAAATCATCTTCCGTAATCTAAAATCCATTGATCCCCACCACCTCTCTGACCTGCTCTCCACCACTCTCCCCCTGGACTCAACCCCCATCTCACCTGATGATCTCACAAACCATCTCAACTCCACCTTGTCTACCTCCCTCAACACTCTGGCCCCCCTCAAAACAAGAACTGTAACTTTCAACACATCTTCACCCTGGTACACACCTGCACTTCGTAAACTGAAACAGACTGGTCGCCAACTCGAACGACTTACAAAGAAATCATCTCTCACAGTCCACCTTGAAGCTTACAAACGCCACCTCACTGACTACAAAGATGCTCTCATTGCTGCAAAATCTGCCTACCTCTCCTCCATATTCACCGATCCCTGGCTAAACCACAGAACCCTCTTCTCCACAGTGGGCAACCTCCTCAAGCCTCGAGTCAACACTCTCCTTGCCTCTACTCCGGATCTCTGCAACTCATACCTCCACTTTTTCGCTGATAAAATCAGCACCATCTATCAATCTTTATCCCCTGTACCCGACTCCCCAGCATCTACTCCACCACCCACCAAGGCCCCTCCTTTCAACATCTCCACTGACCTCCTTACCCCTCCTCCACACTGCTTCCTCCCCAGTTTGACATGGTCACCCCTATTGAAATATCCAAACTCATCAGCTCTTCCAAACCCACTACCCCACTCCCCTGTTGAAGTCCTGCCTCCCCGCTCTCTGCCCCTACCTCACTAATCTCTTCAACTCCTCATTCTCCCAAGAAATTGTCCCCTCCGCTTTCAAAACTGCTGCTGTTACACCAATCTTAAAGAAACCTGGTCTTGATCCCTCCTCTCGCATTAACTACCGCCCCATCTCAAACCTCCCCTTTCTTTCAAAAACCCTGGAACGTATCGTTGCGTCGCAACTTAATTCCCACCTCCTTGCGTATAACCTACTTGAACCCCTCCAATCTGGCTTTCGCCCCCTCCATAGCACAGAAACTGCTCTCCTCAAAGTCCTTGACGACCTCCTCACCTCTGCTGACACTGGTTCCCTCAACATCCTCATCCTCCTCGACCTGAGCGCAGCCTTCGATACAGTGAACCATAACATCCTGCTCACCAGACTCAAAGACCTCGGCATTGAAGGCTCTGCACTCAGCTGGCTCCGTTCCTACCTTTCCAACAGATCCCACTTCATCTCTCTCCACAACCACATCTCTGCTACAGCCACAGTCACTCAAGACGTTCCCCAAGGCTCCGTACTCGGCCCCCTCCTCTTCATCATCTACATCCTCCCCCTTGGTCAGATACTCCGCCACTTCAACCTGGACTTCCACTGTCGACACCCAGATCTACCTCGGCACTAAATCCCCCCACAACCCCCTCCTCTCCCATATCAACTGTTTGTCAGCTATAAAAACCTGGATGCAACATAATTTCCTCAAACTCAACAGCGATAAGACAGAATTCCTCCTCATAGGCTCCAAAGCCACACTCAACAAAATCAATAACCCCACTCTCACCATCGACGGCACCACTGTCTCCCCATCTCCCCAGGCCCGCAACCTTGGCGTGATCTTTGATTCCACCCTCTCTCTTGAGCCTCACATCCGCCATGTCATTAAAACCTCCTTCTTCCATCTCCGCAACATCGCCAAACTCAGACCCTCTCTCACACCGCCCGCTACTGAAAGACTCATCCATGCCTTCATCTCCTCCCGACTGGACTATTGCAACTCACTTCTCCTTGGCATCAGCTCCACCTACATCAACCGACGCCAACTGGTCCAGAACGCAGCCGCCCGACTCATCACCCATACCAAATCCTGGCATCACATCACTCCAGTCCTCAAACAACTTCACTGGCTTCCCATCTCCCACCGGATCACCTACAAAATCCTGATCCTCACCTACAAAGCCCTCCACCATCTGGCCCCCCCATATGTCACTGACCTCCTCTCCCCCTACCAACCCTCACGGTCCCTCAGATCCACATCAGCCGGTCTCCTCTCCATCCACAAGTCCAACCTCCGCAGTTTTGGGGACAGAGCCTTCTCCAGGGCAGCTCCCAGGCTCTGGAACTCCCTCCCCCAACTGATCCGAAATTCCGTGTCCCTCACCATCTTCCAGTCCCGCCTCAAGACCCATCTCTTCACCTCTGCCTATCCTTAGCCCCACGTGCCGTCCCTTTTCATCTGTGCATTAATTGCCTCATACTGTGTTTTGTATTGAATTCTGTATTTACTTTGTGTACTAGTCATGTCTCTACTATTTATTTAATTCCCCTTACATGTTTTTCCTCTACCTGCTAAATTTTTGTAAGGTGTCCTTGAGACTCTTGAAAGCGCCCATAAATAAAATTTATTATTATTATTATTATCTTGCAGTTCTTCCCAATTTTCACCAGTATTGTGCTTTTTTCCCCTTTTTTTGCAACTCTTCTGATCATGTTTGCCATTCATCTAAAGTTGTCAATGACCATTTAAAAATATGCTGTGAGGATTCCTCATTAAATTTAGACTGATTTTAATTTGGGCCTAAGTTTGGATAGCTGTCAGAAAAGGATCGGATAGAAAATGATTTGGGACAGTTATTTAATTATCCTTCTGAAGTATGCCTTCAGACCTCACAAGATAGTGTTAGGTATCCCTCATCTCAAGCTTGCTTGAGTGTTAGCATTCCTTTGATGCCTTATTGTCGTGTTGATAAAATTAAAATTGAGGTGACATTTTCCTATGTTGTAAGTTAAGTTGCCAAGCCAGTTTCTCAGCAGAAGACTGCAGCATGTTAACATCTACTCTAATGTTTATTTTGATTGAGAAGATATAGATTATTATCATAATGCATGTAACCATAGTAAAACCACAGCATTGCACATAGCAAAACAAGATCAGATTGACGTTAATAGCCATTGACTAAAAAAACTAAATTGTGATGGCAGTGAGATGAAGGGAAGACAGCAAGAATATTTCTCCCTTCAATTTTTGAGATTGGACATTATGATGTATCTTTTGGGATGTTCTTCTTATGACATGTCAAATTTATTGAGAGGGAAAAGACTTATTTTGGCAACTACTGTATGTCTTGCAGCTTATGAACCAAATTGTTTATACAGTAACCTGAATACAGTTTTGTCAGTAACATCTGGTGTCTGTTTGAATTCACAGTGAGTAATTAAAAACTTTGCAGAAGAGCAATCTGGTCCAGTTAGGTTTCAGTTTCCAAGGGTCTTATCAATGCAAAGTATTAGCTATCTTAAAGAATGTATTGTCTATTGTATTGCATTCAGAATTTGTGTCAATGATTAGGATTAATGACATTAGGAAATATCTGAAGTTAATGCGTATCACTTTACAAGTTTCTACAAGTGGATATTTACTGCTGTTACTATTTGTCTGTACAAAATTATCTGTTTCCAATGGTGTTTCTATGTCAAGCATCTCAAATTATTCTGTATAAAGAGGAGATTATGTGGGTGGCTGTTTTCATTCGAATATTTGACTCCAATTTTCCGTGTAGGTATTATTTTGTTATTTGTTGGATGTTATGCTGAGAACTGAATGTTGTTTGGAAGCCATCAGTAGGAGATGAACGCATAAAATATTTACATTTTTTCTTGAAATCTAGTACGTTTCATGCACTAAAGTTTTTAACCACCACTGACTTGAAAAAGATTTTACACTATCAAGTGCATGAAACGTACTAGATTTCAAGATTTGTTTTTAATGCATTCATCTCCTACGGATGGTTTCCGAAACAACATTTGCTTCTCAGCATCACATCCAACAAATGCATTATAATAAATTAATGCTGACAAGGAAAATTTGAGTCAAATGGTATTTAATTGAGCCATTTAATGTTGAGATCCTTTCTTCTCTCTCAAGTTGACTCGGGTGTGGGCAATAAATGCATTTCTTTCCAGTAGCGCCTACATTCCAGAAATGAATTAAATAAAAGTAAGGATTAAATGGAACTGTTTAAAAAAAAAGCAGTAGACTTTGTGTTCTGACTTAATTTTATCCCAAAGTTAGTTCTGGTGCTGGTTATCCGTCTTTCATTGCTTACTGCGGGTGCTTGCAGTGTGCAGTTGAGAGCCGAGTCAACGGTCGAGTTTCCATTGTTTAAATGGTCTTTACACTTTCCAGGCCTTATTTCCCATATATAAAAATTATGGTTAGCTTATATTCCATATTGTTTATGGTCCAAAATCAACAGTGTAACTGAATAACATTTTAAAATTTGATATTCGGGAATTTCTTCAAGCATTTGTCATTCTGGAGGGAAGAAAATGCAGTTTGTCCAAGCTTCTCTATTTCCACTGCTGGTTGACTTATTCCATCCATTATGGTATTTTTCCACAGTACCATTTTTTTTTTTTTGCATGCTGGTGCACTGCACAGCCCACGTTATTTTACAATAGGAAACTTCTCTGAAATTTAGTTTAGCTTAGAGATGCAACAATATAAACAATCCCTTTGGCCCATGGAGTCCATGTGGACCATTGATCACATGTGTAGATCAGTGCATGTTCCTTTAACATAGTGACTTCACCACTACTATCCACTCCCCATTGTCTCTCGAATAATTGTAAGGTCCCCACCTCCAGCTTGCACTCTAGCTCCAGTGATGACCACGGACAGCTATTGCATAGTGTGTGTTAGTGATCATAATAAACCATCAGTAAAAGACTCTGTGTAGGAATCAAGTCATTTTACATGGTGTCACAGCGGTAGACTCGCGTCTCCTGTTTATCGGTTTTCTTTTTACAACATGTTTTTCACTAGTTCTATGTTCACCTTTGCATGTGCTGGGGGCAATTTACAGATGCCAATTAACCTACAAGTTCACATGTCCTTGGGGTGTTAGAGGAAACCAGAACACCCGGAGGAAACGCAAGCTGTCACGGAAAACGTGCAAACTCCACACGGACAGCACCTGAGGTCAGGATCAAACCCAGGTCCCTGGTGCTGCGCCACTGTGCTATCAGGACCAGTTTCTTATTATCCACCCTATCTTAAGCCCTTATTGTTTATAGGTCTCCCCCACTGCCATCCCTCAGTCTCCTTATTAAACAAAACTTGCCTCCCCAATCTTTGCTCATAACTGAATTGCTCGATTCCAAGAAGCTTCCTGGTGAATCTCCACTGTATCCTCTTCAGTGCTATCACATGCTTCCTATAGTATGGCGATCAGTATTCTAGCCGAACTAATGTTTTATTAAGTTGTACAATATTCTTCTTGCTCTTGTATTCTGTGTCCCAGTTAATGAAGGCAAGTGTCTTGAAGGCAAGTACCTGGACTGGCCCTGAAATCGCCTCCCCAAATGCAGAAGCTCAGACTACCAGAATCAAATTCCACCCATCATTGCTTTGCCGCCTTGCCACTTGATCCATATTGTCCACGAGTTTAAGATTATCCACCAGTAATTTTTGTGAGTTTAACAGAATACTTTGTTTATAAAAAAATAACAATACTGTTTGAACAAGTTAATAAAAGGGCTTAATTTTATTTTTCTAAATGACTATATTCATCCTTCACAAATAAACCAAAAAACTATGAGGAATCTTATAAACACATTATAAATACCATTATTCAAATGTAAAACATTCAACTCTGCGTGTCTCCGAGCTGGGCTCTGCTTATCTCTCCGATCTTCCATCCTACACGTCATCTTTGACTCGTTCCTAAATTTAAATGAAGTTTGCAGATGGCACAAAGCTGGGTGGCAGTGTAAGCTGCGAGGTGGATAGGATGGGTGAGTGGGCAGATGCATGGCAGGTGCAGTATAATGTGGATAAGTGTAAGGTTAGCCACTTTGGTGGCAAGAATGGGAAGGCAGATTAACAGATTAGGAAAAGGGGAGGTGCAACAAGACCTGGGTGTGCTTGTACATCAGTTACTGAAAGTAAGTGTGGAGGTACTGCAGGCAGTGAAGGAAGCTAATGGCATGTTGGCCTTCATTGAAAGAGGATTTGAGTTTAGGAGCATGGAGGTCCTACTGCTGTTGTACAGGGCCCTGGTGAGACCACACCTGGAGTATTGTGTGCAATTTTGGTCTCCTAATTTGAGGAAGGACATTATTACTATTGAGGAAGTGCAGCGTAGGTTCACCAGGTTAATTCCGGGATGGCGGAACTGACATATAATGAAAGAATGGGTCAACTGGGCTTGTATTCACTGGAATTTAGAAGGATGAGAGGTTATCTTATAGAAAATTCTTAAAGGTCTGGACAGGCTAGATGCAGGAAAAATGTTCCCGATGTTGGGGGAGCTCAGAACCAGGTGCCACAGTTTAAGAATTTAGGACAGAGATGAGGAAAAACTTTTTCACCCAGAGAGTTGTGAATCTGTGGAATTCTCTGCCACAGAAGGCAGTGGAGGCCAATTCACTAAATGTTTTCAAGATTTAGATTTAGCTCTTGGGGCTAACGGAATCAAGGGATATGGTGAAAAAGCAGGAACGGGATTTTAGATGATCAACCATGATCATATTGAATGGTGGTGCTGGCACGAAGGGCGGAATGGCCTATTCCTGCACCTGATTTTCTATGTTTTCTAAGCCTTCAGCGGTTACATCTTTGCATCTCTGATCATTAATTGTTCTGCCCCCTCCTCCACCCTGCCCTATTTTCCCCGTATTCGACTCTGATGTCAATGTATCCTTAATCTCTGTAGGGTGGGGTAACAAGCTCAAACTGGTATATGTCTGATTTCAGAAGGAGCAAGCTGGTACAGATCCAATAAAATCATTCATTGAACTGTGTTTGAACTTCCATGCCTTGTTCCTTCAGCAAACTAGTTATTTAAAACGATCGCCACAATAGTATGAGACCTTTTTGATTTTTCTCCTGCTGATTCTCCACAGCTAAGTGACCAACAGTGGCTTTGCATTTCTTCCTGTTCATCAGAGTCAAATGCTTGAAGTCAATCAACAATTTCTTCTGGCAGTCAAATAGCTTGCGGCATTGCTCACACTAATGCTGGCCTTCACAGACCCTGAATAATTACTGGATGACCTCAGCTGCTGGAAAGTTAAACATTGTTTTTTATTTTCTGTGTGAGAAGATGCAGAGCTATTTTTTCCATGATCTTGATAATAATGCTTCCAAATAGATACTCTAGAGATTCATGAGGTAACCTATTTCTGAAGATGATGTATTTTGCACCAAAGAATAATTTAAAAATGACCTTCATCGAATGCAGGTTCTCATTAAGCACAAAACAAAGAACTGCTGATGCTGGTTTAAATAAAAGGGCATGAAGTGCTGGAGTAACTCAGCGGGTCAAGCAGCATCTCTGGAGAACATAGATGAAGTGATGTTTCGGGTCAGGAAACTTCCCACCGAAATGTCACCGATCCATGATTTCAGAGATGCTGCCTGACCAGCTGAGTTACTCCAGCAATTAGTGTCTATTCAGTAAGCACATCTTGATTGTTATAAATTATTGGAATCAGTTGAAATTTTAAGCTTGCCCTTGACATATAATGATAGAACCATTATAGCACAGGAGACCATTCTGCACATTACTTTAGAGCTTATTTTTGTGTGTGTATCCATATCTTCAGCTGATTTTGTTCGATGACTATTTCAATTTCAGGCACCTATTTTTCCAAAGTTGCCATTGTCCTACTGAAAACATGTCAAATGGTATAGTTCCTGTTATAGGGGCAAGATATTTGCATGGTATATTATATTAAAGGAATAGTGCCATTATGAAAACCATTTGACAAGAAAGTTTAACTTTAAATAAATACTAGACCAAGTGCAGAGGGGTCTGCTCCCCCAATGGTGTGATCCCCCAACCCAATATTCCACCATGCACCCGTCTCCTCCATTGGAACTGAGCCCGTTCCCAAATGTAAGATTGCAGCCCTCCCCTGCCTGCTGCAGCAGTGAAAAGTTCAGTGTTCCTCTCTTGCAACTTTGTTTGGAAGTGTGTTGGAAGCTGACATGTAAATGGAGAAGCCTGTTTATTCTTTAAAAGCTTGGGGATAATCTGGGGGGGGGGGGGGGGGAGAATTCCACAGATTCATTAAAAACATGTACTTCAAAAAGACGAAATCATCTCGTTCTAAATGGCCTACCCCTTAGAAAAACTGCGGCCACTCTTCCGCAATGGAAAACATCTCGGAGATTGAGCGTCTGGATTGGGCGTGGCAATCCCATTTTTTAAAATAGCCGGCAGTCCCGCCATGCAAATGGGAATGCATTCCGATTGGACATCTGCGAGCATCGGCCATTCCGATTCACATCTGCGAGTATCGGGCACGAATCAAATTTGGAAGGGATCCGTACTGCACACGGACGGACGGATTTGAGTTTATATATATATACTAGACCAAGTGCAGACCCGTTGGGTCTGCTCCCCCTATGATGTGATCCCCCAACCCAATATTCCACCATGCACCCGTCTCCTCCAATGGAACTGAAGCCGTTCTCAAAAGTAAGATTCCAGCACTGCCCTGCCTCTTTAAAAAAAATCCCTGCCTGCTGCAGCAGTGAAAAGTTCAGTGTTCCTGTCTTGCAACATTGTTTCGAAGTGTGTTGGAAGCTGAGGAAGGAGCAGCCGTCAACGAATCGAAAGGCAGGAAGGGATCCGTACTGCAGGCGGACTGATTTTGAGTTATATATTTAGATAGATGGATAGATGGATAGATAGATAGATAGATAGATAGATAGATAGATAGATAGATAGATAGATAGATAATGGCACTGACAACAAAACAGAGGCTGCGGAAAAACTGCAGTAATTAACAATGGACAATAGGTGCAGATGTCGGCAATTCAGCCCTTCGAGCCAGCACCACCATTCACTGTGATCATGGCTGATCATCCACAATTAGTACCCCGTTCCTTCCTTCTCCCCATATCCCTTGACTCTGCTATCTTTAAGAGCTCTATCTAACTCTCTCTTGAAAGCATCCAGATAATCTGCCTCCACTGCCTTCTGAAAATTCCACAGATTCACAACTCTGGGTGAAAAAGTTTTTCCTCATCTCTGTTCTAAATGGCCTACCCCTTATTCTTAAACTGTGACCATTGGTTCTGCACTCCCCCAACATTGGGAACATGTTTCCTGCCTCTAACGTGTCCAATCCCATTTTTTAACATATGACTGTCCCGCCATCCTGGGAATTAACCTGGTAAACCTGCACTGCACTCCCTCAATAGCAAAAATATCCCTCCTCAAATTTGGAGACCAAAACTGCACACAATACTCCAGGTCACTAGGGCTTTCCTTTGCCATCCTTAACCCTTCTATTACTGGCACATGCCAGTCTAGAAATTGAATCAACTGGCCTTTAATGTCAGGTTTGGACAAACCCAATAACAATTGCTCCCCAGTTACCCTTCTGAGCTCCTGCCTAATAACATTGTAATCTTCCTTACTCCATTTTAGTACTAAATCATTAATGTATATTGTAAATAGGCGCTGTCCCAGCACCGAGCCTTGTGGTGCCCCAGTAGTCACTGCCTGCCATTCTGAAAGGGATTTGTTATTCCCTACTCTTTATTTCTTGTCTGCCAAACAATTTTCTATCCATGTCAGTACCCTACCCCCCCCCCCCCAATACCATGTGCTCCAATTTTGCCCACTAATCTCCTATGTGGGACCTTATCAACGACTTTCTGAAAGTCCAGGTACGCTACATCCACTGGCTCTTCCTTGTCCATTTGCCTAGTTACATCCTCAAAAATTTCTAGTAGATTAGTCAAGCAAGCGTAATTACCCCTTCGTAAATCCATGCTACCTCGGATCAATCCTGTTACTGCTATCCAAATGTGCCGCTATTTCATAAATGACTCCAGCATCTTCCCCACTGATGTCAGGCTAACGTCTATAATTCCCTTTCTCTCTCCCTCCTTAAAAAGTGGGATAACATTAGCTACCTTCCAATCCACAGGAACTGACCCTGAATCTATAGAACATTGGAAAATGATCACCAATGCCTCCATGATTTCTAGAGCCACTCCCATAAGTACCCTGGGATGCAGTCCATCAGGCCCTGGAGATTTATCAGCCTTCGGTCCCATCAGTCTACCCAACACCGTTTCCTGCCCAATGTGAATTTCTTTCAGTTCCCCCATCACCCTAGGTCCTCTGGCCACTAGTACATCTGGAAGATTGTTTGTGTCTTCCTTGGTGAAGGCAGATCCAAAGTACCTGTTCAAATCGTCTGCCATTTCCTTGTTCCCCATTATAAATTCACCTGTTTCTGTCTTCAAGGGACCCACATTTGTCTTAACCAATATTTTTCTCTTCACATACCTAAAATGGCTTTTACGATCCTCCTTTACATTCTTGGCTAGCTTACCTTCGTACATCATCTTTTCTCCCTGTATTGCCTTTTTAGTTATCTTCTGTTGCTCTTTAAAAGTTGCCAAATTCTCTGGCTTGCTAAAGCATTGCTGCAAGGTGAATGGCAGGATTGTTATGGAACACTGTTCACCTGCATGGGAGAATATTCCATTCAAATTACTTGAACATCACTTCCAAAACCTGAGATTGCTATCACTTAGATGAACGAGGTTATGGGATACATCGGAATATCACCATGTGCGTGTTTTCCCTGCAAGATGAATTCATTTTTGACTTAGAAATATCTTCCACCTTTATCAGAGCAAAATCTCTCAATTCTCACAGTGGGGAAGGGAAAATATCAGACAAAGCCATACGGGTAGAGACTTGCTAGGGGGACAAATAGGAGATTTAGTGGTAGTAAACAAGACTCCAGGATGGTGCGTTGCCTCCGAGCAGCTGCAGAACTTTCTCAAGGGGAAGGGCGAGCAGCTGGAAGTCATTGTACAAATGACATGGGTAGGAAAAGGGATGAAGTCCTGCGGAGAGAATATTAGTAATTGGGCAACAGAATAAAAAGCACATCCTCAAGGGTAGTAATCGCTGGGTTACGCGCAGTGCCATGTGCACGGGTAGAAATAGGAAGATAGGACAGGTGAATGTGTGGATCTGCAGTTGATACAGGGAGCGGAGTTTCATATTTTTGGATCATTTGGATCTCTTCTGGGGCAGAAGTGATCTGTACTTGAAGAGGGATTGGTTGCATCTGACCAGAGGCGCACCAATATCCTTGCAGGGAGGTTCGCTATAACTATGTGAGAGTGTTTAAACCAGAGGGGGATGGAAACCAGAGTAGTAAATCAGAAATAGGAAGGAACAATGGGAAGGTAGAGGATAGGATGAGGAAGTCTCAATGGAAGGACTGACAGGAGAGGTAAAGGAATATGGTGAAGGTGATGGGATGAAATGTGTTTATTTCAATGCAAGGAATATTGCGGGGAAAGCAGATGAAAGGGCCTGGATCGGTGCTTGGGCCAATGATGTTGTGGGTAATTTGTAAATGTGGTTGTGAGAGGGCACAACTGGCAGCTCAATGTTCTAGGATTTCATTGTTTCTGACGTGATGGGGAAAAGAGATGAAGAGTTCTGCTGCTAATGAGGGAGTCTGTCACAGTGGCACTCAGGTCATACTGAAGGTTTTGTTCACTAATGCGATATGGGTAGAGCTCAGAAATAAGAAAGGTGCAAGCATTCTAAAAGGATTGTACAAAAGCCCCCCCCCCCCCCGAAAAAAAAGCAAGCAGGAGATAGAGGAACAGATAATGTAGACAGATTACCAAAAGATGCCAAAGCAACAGGATAGACTTAATGGGTGCCTTTACCTTCCCAATATTGATTAGGACATGCTCAGTGCCAAAGGATTATACAGAACCGACTTTGTGAGATATATCCAAGCAATTTTCTTGAAGGAGCATGTGGATATCCCAATCCAAGAAGAGAACATACTGTAACTGGCGTTGGGAAAAGAGCCTGACCAGGTGACTGATGTTACAGTGGAAGATCATTTTGGGGATAGTGATTACAACTCCTTAAGTTTGAAGATTGTTTTAAATAGGGAGAAGGTTGAACCTTGCAGGAAGTACTAAATTGAAGTAAGGAAAATTACAATGTTATGGGTGCAGAAGGGTAAATTGGGAGCAATTGTTATTGGGTAAGTCCACATCTGACATTAAAGGCCAGTTGATTCAGTTCCAGGACTGGCATGTGCCAGTAAGGAGAAAGGATAAGGATGGCAAAGAAAGAGAACCTTGGGTGACCAAAGAAGTTGTAACTTTGGTCAAAAATGAAAGAGGAGCCACATGCAAGGATTGAGGATTAAATCAAACAGGGCCTTTGAGGAATATAAAGACACGAGGAAAGAACTCAAGCCAGGCGATTTGAAGGGGCATGAATGGCTTTGGTGAGTCAGATTTAAGAAAACCTCGACTTTTTATACCTCCATGAAAAAGAAGGAGGAGTTTGAGAATGTCAGCGAGGTACTAAACAAGTACTTTGCATCCTTTTTCACCAAGGAGAAGAACGTGGACAGAGATCTGTGTGGAGAATATTAAATACAGTTTGGGATTAAGAAGGAGGAGATGTTGGGGCTCTTGAAGAGCATTAAGGCAGATAAATCCCAAGGGCCTGATGGGATCTATCCCAGGTTATTGAGCGAAGCAAGAGATGTGGAGCCTTGATGAAGATCTTTGTGTCTTTTGCCATGGTGGAGGTCCTGGAGGACTGGAGAGTAACTAATGTTGTTCCTTTATTAAAGAAGGAAAGGAGAGCCGGTGAGCTGTATGTCAGTGGTAGTGAAGCCATTGGAGATAATTTTTTTAATGGGATAAGATTTACTCCTATTTGGAAGAGAATGGGGTATTTGGGTACAGTTAGCATGGTTTGTACGCAGCAGGTCGTATTTTACTAACTTAATGGAGTTTTTTGAGGCAGTGACAAAGGTGATTGCTGCGGATAGGGGAATGAATTCAGAACTGGATAGCTATCTAGTATAAAAGGTTCCTGATGTCCACTTGCTCATCCAGGTACTCAGAAAACATATGGAGTGTCCACCAGAGACAGTGATGCCCTGACACAACAAACCTTTTAATGAAAGTATTTTTTTAGTTGTGCACATTAAATCCTTTTACCTGTTACCTGCTAACCTTTCTCCTAAATTAATTAGTTTCTTGTGCAAAGTTAAACAGATCCTTCCCAGGGCTTTCATAATTAAATACTCCCAATTATGTCTCCAGTCAGCTTCCTTTCTTCCAGACAAGAGCAACTCTGCCAACAATTCACTCCTTGTGACTAAAATGTTCCAACCTTGGCATCAATTACTGAAATCATCTCTGCTTTCACATCCTTCCTGCCTTGTGACTGGAACTTATTTAGTACAATAGTTGTGGCCTAACATTGTCTTGTTAAGTTCTGGCTTGGACTCTCAGTTTAAAACAAAAACGAGTTCTGTGAACATACAGTCCAAAATCTCACTGTCGCTTGGCAGTTTCAGTCCGACCATTTATTTTATGTCCCCTTTCTGCTTTCACCTTGCTACCTCCACCAAGGAGAAGTAAATACTGGCCTTACCATCTGGCCTAACCTGTCTTTCCACATATCAGGGATCAGCTGAAAATGAACAGAATTTGTGTCAAATGTTCAGATTTGTTTATGATTTCTGCATTTGCAAATAGTGAGGATCAGTCAAAGGATACAGCAGGATATAGATAATTTACAGATATGAGCAGAGAATGGCAGGTGCAGTTAATCTGGGCAAGTGTGGGGTGTTACATTTTGGGAGGTACACAGTTAATGGCAGGACCTTCAACGTCATTGATGTTTATAAAGATTTTCGGGTGCAAGTTCATTGCTCCTTCAAATTAATAACATTGTCTACCACTACAAGACCAGGAGACACCTCAAAGTGTATTTATTATAAGTGCAAGTGTTATCTCCCAAAGTGTATTTATTTCTGACTTCGAAGTATGTTCTGCATTTATCAGATTTAAATTTTCTAACTCTCCACTGAGTAGCACTAATGTCTTCATTGCGCAGACTACACAGTTCAAGAAGACAGTTCATCAGTTCTGTGAACATTTAAAATCTCAAAAACATGCGGCACAGAAAGAAACATTTGGTTTTGCATGTCCCATGATGCTCAAAGAACAGCCATCAAGCCTAACCTCACTTCTTAGTCCAATAGTTTACAGATAAGTAGTTAGTCATAAAGAAGGTTTATGATATGCGCTCCTTCATGGTTGCGGCATTGAGCATATGAGTTAAGAAGCCCTATTTTAACTTTGTTCAAACCGTATTTGGAATATTGTGCAGTTCTGGTCGCGCAATTATAGAAAGGATGTGAATACTTTGGGGACATTGCAGAAGACGTTTACCAGGATGCTGCCTGGATTACAGAGTATCACCTATAAAGAGAGATTGGACAAAGTTAGCTTATTTCCCATCGGAGCGTTGAGGCTGAAAAAAGACCTAATCGAAATCACAGTCATACAGCATGAGAACAGGAGCTCAGCCCAACTCGTCTATGCCGACGCAAATCTGTCCTATCCATCTACATATCCAAATGTTTTTTAAATGTTGTTATATCTGGCTCAAACACTTCCTCTGTCAACTCGTCACCCTCTGTGAAAAAGTTACTCCTTGAATTCCTACTAAATCTTTCTCCTCTCGCCTTAAACTTATGCCGTCTAGTTCTTCATTTCTCTACCCTGAGAAATAGATAGGCATTCACCCTATATATTCCTCTCATGAGTCTATATTCCTCTATAAGATCACTCCTCAGCCTTGTGCGGTCCAATGAGAAAGGTGCTATCCTGCACCGTCTCTCCCTCTAGCTCAGGCCCTCGAGTCATAGGCACTCTCAGAAATCCTCTCCACACTCTTGCCAGCTGAATGAGATCTTTCCTACTATTGCCGTATTAATTTCTGCACTCAATTATTTGATCAAGACCAACATACCAAAAGCGGCTTTCACTGTCCTATCTACCCGCAATGCCAGTTTCGAGGAACAATGTACTAGTACTCTGAGCTCCCTCTGTTCTAAAACATTCTTCAGGGCGCTATCATTTCCTGCAAAGGTCCTGCCCTAGCTTGTCTTTCCGAAACGCCTCACAGCAGTCTGAATTAAACTCTGTTTGCCATGCCTCATCCTATTTGCTCAGCTGATCAAGATCCCACCGTAATTCTTGATAACCATCTTCATTGTCTACGATACCTCCTAATTTGGTGTCAATTTTCACTAAATGTACTTATCTATTTGTATTCTTCTTAATCTTATCGGCAAGACATAAAATTATGAGGCATTTGGTGGGTAGACACAATTATTTTTTTTCCAATATGTCAGATATCGTTCGATCTTGAAGGTATAGCTATAAGGTCAGAGGGCGAATGTGTAAAGGAGATGTGTGGGCCAAGTCTTTTACATAGAGAGTGGTAGAGGCTTGAAGGTAGGGGAGTGGGTTATAACTTGCCCATCAAGTCTACTCCGCCATTCAATCATGGTTCTCTCTCTCCCTCCTAACCCCATTCTCCTGCCTTCTCCCCATAGCCTCCGACATCTGTACTAAACAAGAATCTATCTCTGCCTTAAAAATATCCACTGACTCCTATGGCAATGAATTCCACAGACTCACCACCCTCTGACACAATACATTTCTCCTCATCTCCTTCCTAAAAACATGTCCTTTAATTCTGAAGCTAGGACCTCTAGTCCTAGTCCCCCCCCCCCCCCCCCCCCACACTAGTGGAATATGCATATGAGGTGCTGTTTGGTCTTTGCTTGGTTTTGCTGATGTACCGTGCCCGTCATAATGTTTGGGACAAATATCCATCATTTATTTATTTGCCTCTGCACTCCACAATTTGAGAATTGTAATAGAAAAAAATCACATGTGGTTAAAGTGCACGTTCTCAGATTTTATTAAAGGTCATTTTTATACATTTTGGTTTCACCATGTAGAAATTACAGCAGTGTTTATACATAGTCCCACCATTTCGGGGCACCCATAATGTTTGTGACACATGGCTGATTTAAACACAAAATGCTGGAGTATTCATTGCAACACATGATCTTGTGGCAATTTGCTGAAAGAATTAAGGAGGAACCACACTTGTAAAGTACGAATTTGATTTTTAATGCCCAGCCATATAAAACCACAGTTAGATCATTTAATTGGTTATGACATGTTTCAATTAATGACATAGCCTAAATGTAATTTGAATGATCTCACAAAATATTTAAAAATAAAAAAGTCCTTTACTCTTATTTATAGTGAGATCTGATTTACAGTTTCTGTGTATAATGGACAATTTTAACGTGTCTTCTTGTCAACTTGTAGTAATATTGTGGTTATTATTTTTGTCAAGTTTATTATCTATGGGTATTATGTTTCCAGGCTTGTTATCCTGCTGCAAATAAGCATTTCATTGTTGACGCATATGACCATTAAACACTATTGACTCTTGACACCCACATCTACATCAGAAACAGTTGAAAACTGATTCTGCTGGCTTGCATTTTCAGGACAATGCTTTGAATATGTTTCCATGCTGTCATAGAAGTGGCATTAATTTGCCTTGTGAAAGTCCAGCTCTCAGGACGTTTGGCAGCTAATTCAGTCGTAATGCTAACGTTGCAGTGTATAACTGCCATTACAGTCACCTAGCTAGTGTACATCTGTGCCCTGTTATAAGATTATCACCCAGACATGACATATTCTCCTCTTGTTCATTAGTATTTTTGCCTCCACATTCAACAATTAACAATTCAACAGACATACACCTTGGAAAGAGGCTCTTCAGTCCAACTTGTCCATGCTGACCTAAATGCCCCATCTACACTAGTCACACCTGCCTGCTTTTGGCCCATATCTCTCTAAACCTGTCCTATTCATGTACCTGTCCAAATGTCTTTTTATATGCTATAGCATCTGCCTCAACTACCTTCTCTCGCAGTTCGTTTTGTATGCCCATCGCACTCTGTGTGGAAAAAGCTGCCCCTTGGTTCCTATTAAATCTTTTATTTCTTACCTGAAACTTATCCTATGGTTCTTGATTCCTCCACTCTGAGTGATAGATTGTGCATTTACCAATCTATTCTCCTCATGATTTTATGCATCTCCTTAAGATCACTCCTCAGTCTCTTGTGCTTCAAGGAATAAAGTCCTGGCCTGCTCAACCTTTCCCCATAGCTCAAGCCCTCAAGTCCTGGCAACATTCTCGGAAGTTTTCTGTACACTCTTTTGATCTTAACAACTTCCAACTTCTCTTGACAAATCCTTGACTGATGAAGGCCAATGTTCTTGTATTAAGGCCCCCACTACATTTCAATTGAAATTTTAAGCTCATCCTACAGCTCTTCTGCCATCGAACTAAATCACACGAATTTTCATTCATTCTTGACTGCTCTTTGCATTATCGTAATTGGATCACACCTTTTTGAAAGTTCACATTCTTGTTTTCATATTATTCCACGGGTGTACTAAGTTCCTTCTACTCCGTCACACTATGACCACTCTGCATTATATTAATTTTGGCATCTTGCACATCCTTCCTTTAATCAATCCTCATCTGTCAACCACCATGATTGTCAGCTCTTGATTTTTTTTTTCCATGAGCCACTCCCTCTAGCCACCCGATCCTTTTCCAAAAGATGCTTCTTAATAAGTTCTTGAACTTGTTTTATGAGTTACTCCCTATCTCATAATCATAGAGTCATACAGCAGGGAAACGGGCCCTTTGGCAAAAAGCTTACATGCCAACCACAATGTCGCAATCTAAGCTAGACTGCTTTATCCACCTTTGACCCATGTCTTTCTAAACCCCACATGATTTTATACTCCTCTAAGATTACCCCCTCCTGTACTCCAATGAATAAAGTCCTAGCCTGCTCTACGTCTCTCTCAAGCTCAGGTCCTCCATTTTTGGTAACATTCTTGTAAAATCTTCTTTCTGCATTGTTTTCCAGCTTAATGTCACAAACATTGTTCCTATAGCAGGGTGGAGTAACCAAAATTGGAGAACACAATACTCCACCCTTAATATGTAGAAGGGTCACAAACATCTCTGTGCAACTGTAACATTTAACATCCAAAAGGGAGACACACAAATGCTGGAGTAACTCATCCCTCACATTGCTGTGGACAATAAAATTTAACATCTCTCCCCCCCGAGAGAAGCCCCCGGCTGGCGATGGGGCCTGCGGCCATTAAAGCCACGCCGGGTGGTGCGAGGTCGCACACCGGGTTCTTGATGTTAGAGCCCCCGGCGTGCGCTCGCAGAGTCCCGCGGCCATTCCAAGCCGCGCGGGGCAGTGATGTAGGCCCCGCTCCAGGAGCTCTTCAACCCCGCAACTCGGGCGGGGGAAGTCGCCGTTGCGAGAGCCCTGAAAAGCGGTCTCCCTCCAGGGACCAGCGGGCTCCCGGTGCCGCCATCCACAGACCTGCCGTTGAAGCCTCCGACTCTCCGGTCTCGAGCAGCCGAAGCGTCGCTCCAATACCTTCTCTCCCATGATGCTGCCTGACCTGCTGAGTTACTCCAGCATTTTGTGTCTACCTTCGATTTAGCATCTGCAGTTCTTTCCTACACATCCTGTAATGTAACATTCCCACTTCTGTACTCAGTTCCCTAACTGATGAAGGCCAGTGTGCCTCAAGTCTTCCAGTGTGCCTCAGTCTTCTTGATTTGCCTGCTGTGCCATTTTCATGCAACTATGTACGCACTCCTAGATTCTTCTGCTCAACAACACTCTGCAAGGTCCTGCCCTAATGCAATGACTCTCACTTATCTGTATTAAACTCCATTCACTTTTCCCCTACTCTGGGTATAAGATTCTGTGCATCTACCCTGTCTATTCCACTCATGATCTTATGCACCTCTGTAAGATCACCTGTAATCCTCCTACGTTCCAAGGAACACAGTCCTCTCCCTCGAGTCCTGCAACATACTCGTAAATCTTCTCTGCACTCTTCCCAGCTTAACAACATCTTTCCTATAGCAGGGTGACCCAAACTGAACACAGTACTGCAACTGTGACCTCACCAACACCACACATCTGCAAACTTACTGATCATGCCTTGTACGTTTTCAACTAGTTTCCTGGTCTTCTTGTTCTTCTCTTCGAAGAAATACTAGATGAGGACCTTGCCCATCTTTTGCACCTCCACACATGGATGACGACTTTGATTTCTGAGAGGCCCTATTCTATCTCTAGTTACCGTTTTACCCTCACCACATTGCTGGAATCTGGATTCTCCTTGTTCTTTACTTTATTAATTGATTAATATATCCTTCCCATCAAACTCTTGAACCACACTGTGCAACATTAACCAAAACCCTACCTTTGCATCAAACGACTAAAGACATTGTTGAATGATGTACTTCAGTCTGCACTGGTTATGAAGTATACCTGATAATCTATTGTATATTTATTTTGTTGTTTTGTGTTAATGTGCCTGTAAAAGTTGCAGCAAATCAGAATTTCATTATTCCATTTGACAATTAAAAACACTTTCTTACATTAATAACAGAATCAATTTTGTAGTCACCTGAAACTTACTAATCATGGTGCATTATATTTGCAACCAACTTATTAATGCATATAATAACCAATAAGTGTATTAGCCACAGTTTCTTCCCAGCTGTTATCAGGCAACTGAATCATCATACCACAACCAGAGAGCAGTGCTGAATTACTATCTACCTCTTTGGTAACCCTCGGACTATCCTTGATTGGACTTTGCTGGCTTTACCTTGCACGGAACGTTATTCTCTTATCACGTATCTATACAATGTAAATGAATCAATTGTAATCTTGTATTGTCTTTCTGCTGACTGGTTAGCACGCAACAAAAGCTTTTCACTGTAGCTCGGTACACGTGACAATAAACTAAACTGAAACTGAACTAAGATACCACAGGTCACAGGCTTCTGTTCACAAATAAAAACCCTACCATTAGTCTCTTCCTCCTGTTACTAAGCTAGTTTAAAATCCAATTTGTCAACTGCACTGGATCCATGTGCTCTAGTTTAATTTAGTTTAGTTTGGAGATACAGCGCGGAAACATGCCCTTCGGCCCACCGAGTCTGCGCCAACCAGTGATCCCTGCACATTAACTCCATCCTACACCCCCTAGGGACAATTTTCACATTTACCAAGCCATTAATCTACAAATCTATACGTCTTTGGAGTGCGGGAGGAGACCGAAGATCTCGGAGAAAACCCACGCTGGTTACAGGGAGAATGTACAAACTCCCTACAGACAGCACCCGTAGTCGGGATCGAACCTGGGTCTCCGGCGCTGCATTTGATGTAAGACTCTACCGCTGTGCCACCGTGACCGCCCTAACGTTGAAAAGCTTTCTCAATAACTCCAGCAATGCATTAGTGTCATTGGTCTGTAATTTCCTGTCTTAGCCTTTTTGGAAAAAATATTTGCTATCCTTCAGTCGTCTGGCAATTTGCCCATAACCAGCGAAGATTTAAAGTTTTCTGTTTAAAGATAGCGGAGTCGGGATATGGGGAGAAGGCAGGAACGGGGTACTGATTGGGGATGATTACATTGAATGGCGATGCTGGCTCGAAGGGCCGAATGGCCTACCCCTGCACCTATTGTCTGTTGTCTATTGTCATAGCTCCAGTTATTTCCTCCCTTGTTTTCCATGGCCGCTGGGATACATCTCATCCACAGTTTAGCCTGTTGAGGCCTCTAGTGCTATTTAATGGTAACTTCTCTATCGCCACTACCCTCAGTGAATGCAGATGAGAAGTTTTTATTCAAAACTCACTTATATCCTGAGGCCCGTAAATACTAGAGGCCTAAAAGATCGCAGATGCTGTAATTGAAGCAAACAACAAATTTCTGGAGGAACTCAGCGGGTTAAGCAGCATCTGTTGAGGCAGAGGAACGGTCAACATTTCTTGCTCTATCAGGACCGACCTGCTTGGCTCCTCCAGCAGATTGCTTTATGTCTTCTATAATTCCTGTACACTTTTCTAGTCTCGCCCTTTTTCACTTTTCTATCTCTGTCTGTTTACTCTTTCCAAGTTCATAAGTTATAGGAAGAGAAGTAGGCCATTTGGCTCATCAAGTCTACTCCGTCATTCAAGCATGGCAGATCTATTCTTCCCTCTCAATCCCATTCTCCTGCCTTCTCCCCATAACCCCAGAACCCTGTACTAATCAAGAATCTGTCAATCTCCGCCTGAAAAATATCCATTGACCTGACTTCCACAGCTTTTTGTGGCAATGAATTCCACAGATTTACCACCCTCTGACTTAAGAAATTCCTCCTTTCTAAAGATGCATCATTTTAATTTGAGGCCATGGTCTCTGGTCATTAGACTCTCCCACTAGTGGAAACATCCTCTCCACAACCACTATATCCAGGCCTTTCACTATTTGGTAAATTGCAATGAGGTCTTCACCTTTCAGGATTTATCCCGAATTCTCAGTTTTTCAGTTTTGAATGAGTCAAGTCAAGTCATTTGTTACACATTGTGCATGACACTCACATGTTGGATACAGACCTACATGCAAGTAACTACTCTCATTTGTTACTCATTCAGGTTTTGATGCGATATAGAAATCGATCTTCCACCAATTCAGGACTTTAATTTCCAAAGCATTCTTATCTTTTTATATACTGGTAACTACTTTGACATTTACAGTTATTTAGTTTAGTTTATTATCACGTATACTGAGATGCAGTGAAAAGCTTTTGTTGCGTGCTATCTAGGCATTGTGATTACAATTGTGATTACAATTGTGCCGTGTACAGATACAGGATATAGGGAATAATGTTTAGTGCAAGGTAAAGTCCGAGTTAAAGATAGTCAAGGGTCTCCAATGAGGTAGATGGTAGCTCAGGACCGTTCTCTGACTGGTATAGGATGGTTCGGTTGCCTGATAACAGCTGAGAAGAAACTGTCGGACTTATCACTCTCTGAAATACTTTCCCACTCAAACCAAACTCTTTCAATCACTTCCCTCTGGAAGGCGACTCTGGACTGTCAAAGCTGCCGCAGCCAGACACAAACACAGCTTTTTTCCTCTAGTAGCTCTACTCAATAACCACAAATCTGTAGCCTCGTTTTGCTCTGGTATTTTATTTAATTCACATGTTTAATTATTTTTATTATTAATGTTTAATGTTTTATGTATCATTCCTAACTGTCACTGTATGTCATGTTGTCACTTGCGGGCGGAGCACCAAGGCAAATTCCTTGTATGTGAATACTTGGCCAATAAACTTATTCATTCAATCATTCATTCATTCTTATTCATTTATTCATTGGTTATGTTTGCCAATATTTTTCCCCCTTCTCTTGTATTTCAATCTATGAAAAATCATATTCCCTCAAAGCCTTTCATATAAAGATGATCCCATAAATATTAGGGAAGTTGAAATTCCAAAATGTTATAACATAATTATTTTTGCAATTGGCCTAAATATCTGTTCTTCTTATTCCCACTGACTGTTAACTCTGTCGTACATTCCCACCAAAATTAGTATTACGCTTTTGTATTCTAACTCATAAACATACAGCCACATTTAAAGTCTTATTGGATATCCGCACTCATTACTGCAATAATGGGCTCCTTAAGTAATATTACCATGCATTAATGCAAATGCAGTTTAACTTTGTATTCCTCCCATGTATCTTCTCATGGTGCTCTAAGCTCCTGCCATCTTGTTTTTTTTCAATATTTGAAGGTACCACTCCTAAACCGTGCATCTACTCATGTCCCCACCAAGTCGGTCTTAAACCAACCAACCCTGTCAACTTCACTAGTAAACCACTCTGGTTTAAGTCCAATGTTTCCAACTCAGGGTGGCACTTTCTCCAGAAATGTTACCGATGATTTGGAAATCTTAAACCCTTTGTGCTATACAACTCTTAGAATCTAAGAAACTCTAAGCAATGAAAGGAACCCATAGATTAAAACCTTATAGTTCCTACATTCCTACATTATGTGGCACGGTGGCGCAGCGGTAGAGTTGCTGCCTTACAGCACCAGAGACCCGGGTTCGATCCTGACTTCGGGTGCTGTTGTACGTTCTCCCCATGACCGCTTAGATTTTCTCCTGGAGCTCCGGTTTCCTCCCTATTCCAAAGATATAGAGGTCTGTAGGTTTAAGAAAGAACTGCAGATGCTGGAAAAATCGAAGGTAGACAAAAATGCTGGAGAAACTCAGCGGGCGAGGCAGCATCTATGGAGCGAAGGAATAGGCAGCATCTATGGAGCGAAGGAATATTCATTTTAGTCTGAAGAAGGGTCTCGACCCAAAACGTTGCCTATTCCTTCGTTCCATAGATGCTGCCTCACCCGCTAAGTTTCTCCAGCCTTTTTGTCTACCTTCAGGTTTGTAGGTTGATTGGCTTCGGTAAAAATTGTAAAATGTCCCTAGTGTGTAGTATAGTGCGAGGTGTACCGAATCGCTGGTTGGCACGGACTCGTTGGGCCAAAGGATCTGTTTCCGTGCTGTATCTGAAAACTAAACTAAGCTAAACCAAATTCACAGTGCATGATTATGTCCCTACATTTTACCTATATCATCAGCACCAAACTCAGGACCTTTGGTCTACTCATCTTATGACTGCTTTGTAACTGTTCTGTAACCCAAGTACAAAGGAGGCAATACATAATCGTGGATATGCTGGGCAGATTGCAGAGTGATTTCTCAGTCAGTCAAGTCAAGTCAAGTCAAGTTTATTTGTCACATACACATACGAGATGTGCAGTGAAATGAAAGTGGCAATGCTCGCGGACTTTTGTGCAAAAGACAAACAACCAAACAACCAAACAAATTATAAACACAATCATAACACACACAGTCCCCTTCACATGAAACATGAACCAATTTTCAAGCAATTATTTTGTCAATTTTAGTTATCGGTTTCAAAACAAGAAAGGAAAAAATAAAACTGAGATTTTATTCGGTAGCCTGAGCAGCAATCACTTTATACATACAGCCTGTAAATACAGTTTTGTAGTGTTGTTATTGTTGGACGATGGGAAGCACAGCTGTGAATTTATGCACCCCAAATGATGACTAATAACCATGCAATAATTACCAGATTATCTGTTCTCATAATGTTGATGGAATGATAAATGTGGCCAGTGTGCCAATGATGGCTCCTCTCCACTTCAAAATAAGTGTCTTGGAATCTCATACATTCACCTGAGAAAATAGATACGACCTTGGCTTTGTATCCCGCCCTGATATGAACAGGTCTGAAGAAGGGACCCGACTCGAAACGTCACCTCTCCATGTTCTCCAGAGATGTTGCCTGACCTGCTGAGTTCCTCCCGCAGTTCTATTCATTTTCGGTTTTCCAATCAACGATTCGGAATATCAAACTGAATTTCGATACTGCATAAGAATTCTTAGTGGGCTGGAATAAAATTTGCACTTTTAATTCCCCAAGAGGCCTGACCCGCTGTGCTACTCCTGCACTTTGTACCCTTTCCTGATTTTGTACAGCACTGATATGTCACACAGATTTTACTGCTCAAATCTTCAGTGTGATACTAGAATTCACAATCGTCTATCTCAGCAGTCAGCACAGGAACGGGTTCTTCTGCCCACAACGTCATGCCCAACTGTGATGCCAACTTAATCTAATCTAATCTCTACCTCCACATGATCCATATCTAGCCATCCCCTGCATATCCATGTTCCTATATTTAAATGCCCCAATGAATCTTCCTCCACCACTACTCCAGGCAGCATGTTCCAGGCACCCACCACTCTCTGTGTGTAAAACAAACCTCCCCTGCACATCTCCTTTGAACTTTGCCCCTCAAACCTTAAAGCTATGCCCTCTAGCTTTTGACATTTCCATCCTGGACAAAAGGTTGTGACTGCCTTGTCATGATCTTCACTGTCTTTAATTTTAATTTATTTTACAAGATCCTATTTTGGTTGACGCTGTGAATTCAAATAGTATTAATTGCATTCCAAATTATTAAGCCTTCATTTATTAAATTTTAATATTGCTTTTGTGCCTTATAATTCCAAATTCATTATGTAGAGCTCGTACATGAGCAAGTTTTAAACCAAAAATGCCTTTCTCGTTTTATCCTGAGGAGGATAATAAATTAAATTAGAAATAGCTTTTGCTTATGATGTTTGGATAAGAAGTGAAATCAACATATAGTTACATTTAGTTTGAGTTGAGACTCAATGTAGTTCTGGTGGTATGCAATGATCATTTGTTTTTCAGGGGATCTAATATAGTTGTTATGTAAGAATGACAAAAATAGGCATAAAGCTGAACGATACAGAAACAGACCCCGTGGCCCAATCTATCCATGCACACCATGATGCATATCAGTGCCACTTTCCTGTATTGGACCTCTTACCCTCCACTCGTTTCCTATCCATGTACCTGGTCAAGTGTCTTTTAACATTATTGTTGTATCTGCTTATACCATCTCCTCTGACAACTCAATCATGTAACCCTAACTTGTGTGGGAAAAACTTACCAAACCTCCTTTAAATATTTCTCCTCTTCCCTAAAATCAATGCCTATAGTTTTAGACATCCTACTTTCAGATAAAGCCTATATGTGGCCCTTGTAATACAATAAACCTCCCCAAGGTCAGAAGTGTACATGTGGCTCTGATTTTGTTAATATTTAAAAACATTTGACAAGCAAAAAGATGAATCATACGGCTGGTGTATGACGTGTAAAGGTTGTACGCAGGTTTCACTGTGGTTACAAGCTGAATGAAAAATTGCAGATCTATGCAGTTTCAATTTTAGAATACTGCTGACCATTTTATGAGCATTCTGGGAATCAGGAACTGGATTCATTCTCATCATTCATTCATTTTCAGTTTTCCGATCAACAATTCGGAATATCAAACTGAATGTAGATACTGTCATTGCATAAGAATTGGGCTGGAATAAAATGTGCACTCTTAATGCCCCAGGAAGGCTATTTTTACTTGTCTCCTCTTGGGTTTTTTTTTTAATATGTGGGGAGTGAAAAGGATGGATTGGAATATCATTGTCTCCTTTTAGCACTATTTTAATTATGAGATACTAGCAATTGTGAGATTTATTTAAAAAATAAGGAATTTTACTGTTCCATCTTGCCTAATTGCTTCAGTTGACACAGAGAATGAGTTGACCCAGTGATGAGACTGGAACTTAGTGCATTTTATGCTTAATATTTAAATCGTTTAATAATGATTTTTGAACCGACCCTCAAATGTATTTATTTGTGTGTAAATCTATACATCACCCTTTTGATTATTTATCAGTGCAGTTAAAGTCAGTTCAAGGACCTGCGCTATTTTTCTTGTTTTTATATCTTGAATAAATTACGATGGTCCTGGTCATAATTTTCCAGGTTAGTGTCTTGGAGTCATGGTAGGATAGCCTCGCGAGATGTTTGGTGTTATTATCAATGCATTTTATCTTTGTCATTTCCAACCCCAGATAACTGTGTGTAGTTAAAATGTATCATGGATTTTAGACCATTATGATAACGGAAAATTCTACTTACAATGTGTCGTATCTTGTGGAACAGCGAGAAGAACAATGCATTCCTGCCTACTGAAGCTAGGATTATATGTCACTGTGTCTTGTCAGGAATTCTATGAATATTCAATGAGGATTTTAATGTACTGTCATCACAAAAGCAATTGGAGTGTAGCTGTACTAAACAGTCTTTTTGGCTGAAATATGTTGCTTTGTCCATCAAATGACCTTACAGTCATTCTCAAGATTGGTTGGAGCAATTTTTAAAAAAGCACGCGTGACTGATGATATAAACTTGCCTTTGGTAGTCTTCAGATTTACCTCTTCTCAGTGCAATGTGTGGTAAAACTTCACATCAGTAGATGTAATATTTAACAAAACAAGTTATATCATACATATGTATCCAAGTGGAGAGCCTTGTTCAAGAAGTAGAATTAGAATAATTGAACAGCAGCTTAAAAAAAATTATACTGGGGACGAAGAGTGATGTCAGACACAAGATTTCCTTGAACCTTTTTTACATGGATGATTAGAATAATTATTATTTTAGCATGAAATATAAGTAAGTGGTGAACATTATCAGGTGCCTAATTAGAGTTTGAAGTATAGAGTAAGAGACAAAATGTAAAAAAAAAATTAGCAGGTCAAACAGCTGAAAGACCAAAACTATGAAATATCAATATTCTTTCTTACTTGGTGAATTGATGTTGCCTGTGTTTTTGTGAACTTTTGTAATTATTGTTTTCGTTCCAGATTTCCAGGTTTCTAGAAGGTTTCTCTTCAGTGCTCACTATTTGATAAAGGGAAGCATTTAGCTTTTGGTTGTTTGGCACTTTTGAAAGATTGATTTTCACTGAGTTGTGCATCTTCTACTCTACCATTCCTTCTGCATTACTACTTCACTAGCTGGTTACCAACCCTGACATTCCTTTATTCCTGGTGATAGTAATAAGGGGAGAGTGTGGCCAAGATGGTGTGCATCTTTGATATTAGCTTTCGTTTTGAGGCAGCGCCTCCTGTAGATCCCCCTCATGTTGGGGTGGCCAATGTCCCTGATGGACTGAACAATGTCTAGCAGTTTCTACAGCCTGGACGTTTGAGTTACCAAACCAGGCTGGGATGCAACCAGTCAGTATGCTCTCTATTGTATGCCGATAGCAGTTCGAGGGAATATTCAACGACATACTGAATCTCCTCAGCCTTCCAAGGAAGTTGATGATTTTATGAGTTGTTTTTGTGTTTGCATCAATGCTATGGACCCAGGACAGATCTTCAGAGATATGCACACCCAGGAAATTGAAGCTGTGGAGACGACTCTCCACCTGCAAATCCATGGGAATGTGGGGAGAGATAAAAGTAATCAGGGTAGGATTGGTAAAATAAAATGGGTTGGATTGATTGATTGGACGCAGGGATACAGTGAGCCATAGGGCCTATTTCTGCGTTACATCCTTCTGCCTCTGTTAAACCAAATTAATGTGATCCTTTGCTGCTAAACAAGATGGAAGAATTTGGTGTTTTCAACTCTGGCACAGGCATGATATAAAGGACGATGACGGGTTTATGGTGTGATATTTGGGAAAATATTGCCTTAAACATTCCCCAGATCTCTACTTTATTGGAGAAGAGAATTGCCTGAAAGTCTTTGCATCAAAAATGTGCAAAATGTATGTTTAAAAAACATTTAATAATTGGAAAGATTTTCCATGAGAATTAATGAGTGCAAAATGTATAATATTGCTAATGCTCAAATCAACCAACAATTAGTTGTGAAAGGGAGATATCCCATGGATTGTGAATTGTCACGTTCCTAGCTAATTTATATTGCTTCGTTAGCTTTATGCAAATGGCATTTTGTGGTTTAACATCCCCAGGAACGTCACCAACAGTGTTTTTGCACATTAATCGCCCATTAAGTTTGCCATATAAAGTTAAATCAATTAATTATCACCATAAGTACCCTTTTAACAATATGCAGTTGTTAATAAAACTACCAGATGGTCTCACGTGCAAAAGATTTAAAAGAAAAACAGGTAGACTTCATTCTTCAGATTGCAAATTGTTTTTTGCAGATTTAAAATAGTTAATTTTCCCTTGTCTTCTTTTTTTTTGCCTTTTATTCTCTTTCTGTATTGGATTGTTTTGTTTCATTTATTATTGTCACGTGTACTGAGGTACAGTGAAAAGCTTTTTGTTGTGTGCTATGCAGTCAAAAACTATACATGATCATAAGGCATCCACAGTGTACATACAAACGATTGGATGTTGAATTTCCCCATTGTGCTCTTCTCAAACATTTGTTAGGGTGACTTTGGTGAGATATCAGATACCTCATCATGTTGATAACTTACATTTTCAGCAGCATTGAAATGATCATGTTAAAGCCAAAACATGCACGTTTATCTGGATGCACAGTCCTCTAATATAAGTAGTTCTTCATCTAATAAACAAAAAACGTTAGAATTTTTACATGGTATTTATGCAAGCAGAAAAAAATAACTGTAAAGATCCAGTGCCTATTTTTGCCCCCCTTAATCATCCTTAATCATTAATGAATCTATATTCATTTAAGCCCTTTGACATAACCTGTTTTTCCTTTCTCGCTTTTGTGCTTATCCATTAAATGCATCAATACTATTTTTCTCAATCTCTCCATGAGGTAACAAGTTTTGCATTCTAACCGCTTTCCTCTCATAAATATTTCCCCAGAATTCCCCATCGGATATATTTGTCAAAACATTGAATTTATCTTGTCTTGCCGGCAATTCAAAACATCCCTGAATCTATTAATCACATTCTTATATAGGAATCTCCATCGGATCACTTGTTATTTTTTAAGAACATGATTCTTTGCAAATTCAGTTTGATGGGGTTAACGTCAGTGAATACATTGTAATGGTGAGACCATGTACCTCCTCTACTGTTTTTAAACCCTTTTATGAAATCGTACACACAACGGTTCACTGTAATACATGAAATCTAACTGATATTTTATGCAAATATATCAAAACTTCTGTTCCATTCCATTTTTCCAACAATGACATTTTGTATTTGATCATGGATGTAACTTTCTGAACTTGTTTTAGTATTTCTAGAGTTTTGTGTTTTACTCCACATTGTGTTCTCCTTCTCCAGAGAGAGCACACAAATGCATTAAAAGCTGATAAGATAGTGGAAGAGTGAATTGTAACAACAATCAGATGTACCAGTGTAGAGCCAATCTAAAAATAATTGACCTTCCCCTGTGATTCTGTATTTTTGACCGAATAGCTTTCTTAGACGCGCAAGTTGTCATAGTGATGATGCAGAGTTTAGCTAATGTAAGTCAGAAGAATGGTGATTGATAATTAAAAATATGAAAAAGGGATAAGCTTGCTTTGGTTTGTTTCCATATCTCTCTGGGCAGCTGTACCTAATAGGCAATAAGTTTACATTTACCATATATATGAAAATAAATATGAACCTCATTAACAATTTCCTAATAACCACAAATAAATTATCTGAATAAATAAAAATACACTTGTCAGGAATTGTTTTTTGTGAATAGGATTTGCAAATGTTGCAAATTATTTTGTATATTACTCTATTTCCATATTAATTGCCAGCAAGCTATATCATTGTTAAGAGGGAGATGGGATTTATTTATCTTTCCATTTTTTTATAACAGTTTTTTTACTCTTGTATATATTATGAGGTTATTTCTAAAGGTTGAGGGGACAGATTATTTACCCCTATGGTGTATAATTCCAGTGTCGCTAAACCTAACATTATAATGATGCTGCAATTTAATGGTTTTCACTTTTATCACGAACTGATGAAGTCTATCACAAATGTTCATATTGAAATTTGTAGATCAGTGGAGCAATCCGCTAACCGATATGAAATGCATTTACCAGAAAGGCTCCTCGTGCCGCTTGGATTAGTGGAAAAGACTGAGAAAAGATTTATTTTCTTTAATCCTGTCTATTACCGCCCACACACAATCTCCAGGGGATTACAAACTGATCGGGTCGGGCAAGTGTTTGTCCTGAGATCGGAATTGCACAAAGGTGGAGATCTTCAAGGGTTGAAAGGCTGGTGAAAGTTATGGAGATATGGAGGGAAAATAAAATCAAGAACGGAAATTCTAAAACAGAAAAGTTTGCCCAGTACATAAAAACCTAATTCATCGTTACTTTCAAATTTAATTTGAGGTAACCTTGGCGGTAAAAGGCTGTAGGTAAATAATAAAAAGTGAGGAGCAGAATAGTGGCATTTTCATCCAGGAATGCTTTTCTTGTTAGCTTTACAAAATCCTGCTTTACTTTTTAGCAATTATTCCGCGTGTAATGCAATGAATTAATTTTGCATTATATTAGGGGTTTTTTTGGTGCACGGGTTGTGTTTTCCTTTCTAATAACTCGTTTGGCCTTATATAAATATCCCTTTGAATATGTGATTCAATTGAATGGTAGTAGTAGTATAGTAGTATATCTTTATTGTCATTTTCCTGAGTACTCACATACCCAGAGGAAACAAAAAAACGTTGCTCAACCAGTGTCCATTCAGTGTGCAGTAAAAAATAAATATAAATAAAAATACATATGCATGAACAAATTAAACACTCTACTCTCTACTAAACATCAACAGGCGTTCCGATTGACAGTGGCTCTGCTGCAGTGTGTCCAGGTTGGTGCGCGATACTTTGGCAGGGGGCAAAGTCCATCTATCAGTCTTATAGCCTGCGGGAAGAAGCTGAGGAGCATCCTGCTGGTTTTGCAGCTAATGCTCCTGTACCTTTTCCCAGATGGCAGGATGGAGAATATGTGATGCGATGGGTGGTAGGGGTCTTTGATGATGGAGATGGCTCTGCTGATACATCTCTTCCTGTATATGTCCAGCAGGAAAGGGAGTGGAGCACCAATAATCCTGCTGGCGGTCTTCACAATCCTGTCTAGTTGGTGCCGTTCGTACGCCTTGCAGCTCCCGAACCAGGAAGTGATGCCGTAGGTTAATGTGCTCTCGATTGTCCCCCTATAAAAAGTTCGTAGATGTGTGGTGGGGAGACCTGCTTTCCGTAGTCTTCAGAGAGGGTGTAGTCGCTGCTGGGCTCTCTTGACCAGTGCTGTGGTGTTGGTCGTGGACGTCAGGTCATCTGACAGGTGGAGTCCTAGGAACTTCACGCTGCTGACCCTTTCCACATCAGCTCCATCGATGTGCAGAGGTGTATGGTGTTGTTTTCCCGCCCTCCTAAAGTCAACCACCATCTCCTTAGTTTTTCCCACGTTGAGAATGAGGCTGTGGGATTTGCACCATCCTGTGAGCAGCTCCACCTCCATCCTGTACGCCGACTCATCATTGTCACTGATGAGACCCACCACTGTTGTGTCATCAGCAAACTTGTTGATGAAGTTGTTGTTGAGTCTAGCAGTACAGTCGTGTGTCAGCAGACTAAACAGCAGGGGGCTTAGGACACAGCCTTGGGGCTGTCAAATGGTGTCAAAAATGGAGTCTGATAGTCAAAGTCGGACCAACCTAGATCGGACTTTACTGGACTATGTCTTGCTCTAAACTTTATTCTCATTATTTCCTTTATCATGTATCAGTACACTGTGGATGGCTCGATTGTAATCATGTATTGTCTTTCCACTGACTGGTTAGCACGCAACAAAAGCTTTTCACTGTATGTCTGTACACGTGACAATAATCTAAACAAACTAAAAAATGTTGAACTACAAAAAGGTTTGACAGTCGGCATTTGAAGTGTTGAAATAAAATATATGATAATCATTATTGTCAATATTTAAAACCAACAAATTTAAATATTCAATATTTTAAGAAAGGACCTATCGCATTTTTTGTGCGGCAAAAATGCCACAGCAGCATATTGCTGAGAAAGCATTTGGTTAGCCCGCTGCTGTGGTAATCTGTATCTCCACTTATTATGTATACATATGCAAAGCAAACATTTGTGCTCAACTTTTACAATTTAAAGACGGGCAAGAATTACAGTATATCTTTACAGCAATCTAATGGAATGCATAGGCGTGTGGGGTTAGATTTACTGACGAATCTTGGGGGAAAGCACCAGCTAGGCAACATATCCCACTTGAGTGTATCCTATGCATATTGTCCCAAAATATTTATTTACTTGTTTTTGGGATGTGAGCTGCTGTGACTTAACCACAGTCTGTTATGATTTTACATAACTGAGTAACCTGCAGCTGACACTTTACAGCAGGCATTGTTAGTAGATGCTTGGTTCGGCAACTTGAGCGTCCAGGAGCGGAAAAGGCTGAAAAAAGTTGTAAACACTGCCCAGGCCATCACTGGATCTGACCTCCCTACCATCGAGGGGATCTATCGCAGTCGCTGCCTCAAAAAGGCTGCCAACATCATCAAGGACCCACACCATCCTGGCCACACACTCATCTCTCCGCTGCCATCAGGTAGAAGGTAGAAATCTGCAACATCCAGGTTCAGGAACAGCTTCTTCTCCACAGCAGTCAGACTATTAAACACAACTTCAAACAAACTCTGAACTATGTTTAAGAAGGAACTGCAGATGCTGGAAAATCGAAGGTACGCAAAAATGCTGGAGATACTCAGCGGGTGCAGCAGCATCTATGGAGCAAAGGAAATAGGCAACGTTTCAGGCCGAAACCCTTCTTCAGACTCTGTTCAAACTCTGAACTATAACAGCCTATTGCACTTTATCTGTTTATTTATGTGTATATACATATTCTATGGTATATGGACACACTAATCTGTTCTGTATTTATGCCTACAATATTCTGTTGTGCTGCAGCAAGCAAGAATTTAATTGTCCTATATGGGACACATGACAATAAACTCTCTTGACTTGACTTGAGACTAGAATTACATAAGGCAAATCTGGTACGGTGGCAGGTTTACTTCCTACAAGGACATGAATGTTATTGACAGTCCAATAGCTTCATTGCCACTTTCTGTCTCACTAGTGTATTTGTTTCTAGTTGCGTTTTAATCTGAATTCATATTCCCAGACTAATATGTTAGAATTTTAAAGCTGTCTTCCAGCCCTCTGAAATACTTGCCCAGGTATGTATAAATATAATATAGCCCCTATTGTAGTACCAATTTGCTGTCAAGCTAACCATCTCCAGTATTATGTAATAGAGTCATAGAGTTATACAGTGTGGAAACAGGCCCTTCGGCCCAACTTGCCCACACCGGCCAACAATGTCCCAGCTACACTAGTCCCACTTGCCTGTGGTTGATCCATAACCTTCCAAACCTGCCCTATCCATGTAACTGACTAACTGTTTATTAAACGATGGGATAGTCCCAGCCTCAACTACCTCCTCTGGCAGCTTGTTCCATACACCCACCACCCTTTGTGTGAAAAAGTTACCCCTCAGATTCCCATTAAATCTTTTCCTCCTCACCTTGAACCTACAGTGCCCTCCATAATGTTTGGGACAAAGACCCTTTCTTTAAATATTTGCCTCTGTACTCCACAATTTGAGATTTGTAATAGAAAAAAATCACATGTGGTTAAAGTGCACATTGTCAGGTTTTAATAAAGGCCATTTTTATACATTTTAATTTCATCATGCAGTGTTTATACATAGTCCCTCCATTTCAGGGCACCATAATGTTTGGGACACAGCAATGTAATGCAAATGAAAGTAGTCATGTTTAGTTTTTTGTTGCATATCCTTTGCATGCAATGACTGCTTGAAATCTGCAATTCATGGACATCACCAGTTGCTGGGTGTCTCCTCCTGTGATGCTCTGCCAGGCCTGTATTACAGCCATCTTTAGCTTATGCTTGTTTTGGGGGCAAGTACCCTTCAGTTTTCTCTTCAGCATATAAAAGGCATGCTCAATTGGGTTCAGATCAGGTGATTGACTTGGCCACTCAAGAATTTACCATTTTTTAGCTTTGAAAAACTCCTTTGGTGCTTTATCAGTATGATTGGGATCATTGTCTTGCTGTAGAATGAACCGCCGGCCAATGAGTTTTGAGGCATTTGTTTGAACTTGAGCAGATAGGATGTGTCTATACACTTCAGAATTCATTATGCTACTACCATCAAAGAACCCAAAGACCACTCCAATTTGGAAGAAGCCAGTTCCTTAAATACTCTTGGTTCTTTTTCTGGGGTTAATCGATTTGAAAAGCTGCTGCAGGATTGTCCTACAAAATGGATTTCAAGGCTAATCTGGTATTAAAAGAAGATGACACTAGTTTCTCAAACTCCAGTGACGTAATTCTCTCAGTTCATAGGAAGAATGCTGGAGGCTTTTTTTCCTTAAGATGAGTGCCTCACAGAACATTGGACTGCTGCTTTAGATGTTTTATTCAACCATATAGAGCAAGGAGACTTATTTTTAGATAGGCTTGCAGCATTACTGAGTGCGTAATACAAATTCCAGGGGAGGCTGCCAAGGAAATGTTGTATGACTCCAGCCCTGTGTGCAAGGTTTTGTTATGAATAAATGATTAGAATTGTATTTAGAAACTTGACCCATCATTTGTGGGCCAAAAGGCATTTGAATAGACTGATTGTTATAGAGTCTAGTTTAGTTTAGTTTAGAGATACAGCATGGAAACAGGCTCTTCGGCCCACCAGGTCCGCGCCGACCAGCAATTCCCGCACATTAACACTATCCCACACACACTAGGGACATTTTTTTTTAACATTTACCAAGGCAATTAAACTGTACGTTTTTGGAGTGTGGGAGGAAACTGAAGATCTCGGAGAAAGCCCACGCAGGTCACGGGGAGAACGTACAAACTCCGTACGGACAGCAACCTTAGTCAGGATCGAACCCGGGTCTCTGTCGCTGTAAAGCAGCAGCTCTACCGTTGCGGCACTGCCCCAGTTTGACCACATCTTGTAAATCTTCTCTGAATCCTTTTAAGCTTGACAATATTTTTCCTATAACATGGTGCCCAGAACTGAACACAATATTCTAAATGCGGTCTCATCAACGTCTTATACAACTGCAACATCTATACTCAATACTCTGACTGATGAAGGGCCAAAGTGCCAAAAGCCTTTTTGACCATCTTATCTACCTGTGACTGGACCTTCAAGGAACCATGCACCTGTACTTCTAGATCCCTCTGCTCTACAACATTGAAAAAGCTACTTTTATAACAACTAAACCAGGTTCGCTTCTTAATAAACAGACACCACACAAACGGTTTGGTAGACCAGTTCAAAACTTTACTTAACATCGGCCGATGGAAGGGAGCGAGGATTCCAGCTAAGTGACCAATGTAGACACTCAACTGTCCCCAGTCCTCTTCTCTTATATTCAAATAACAACTATTTAAATAGTTTAAACATAACAGATAGTTTAAAACATGAACAGTAAAACAACTCAAGCATGTAACTTTTTACACAGGTCGGCAACCCCATGCAAATGAATAAAGTTGCCATTCCTAATATGCAGTGCCACCACATTTCCTTTGTTATCCTATCATTCCCTCCTTACCAGCATGGGTAAGACAGGTAAAAATGTATCGTATACACCAACTTGTCCAAGCGGGGTGTGCTGAATCAATGGCACAGCCCTCTTGTTTCCATAGTTATTATTATATACAAGAGGCGTCCCTCTATAATGTACATACCTCCCTCATGTTTGGCAGGACCGTTCTATTTGCTAGCATCTGTTCAGCTGCTGTCACTATGCATTAGGATGTACAGGCTGCACTGTTTGGATACACTATCAGCAACCCATTGCCTTTTGCTATAGAGTCCCCAGCACCAGTGTGTGCAGTACATTTAATAATGACCAGCTGTTCTGGTAGCATCAATGCCTTAAACAAATTACACACAGAAAGGCATTCCCGTGCTCCCAATCCTGGAGAGCTTTGTAAGGTCAGAACTTCAAGTTATAGGGATGTTACTGATGGAACTGTCCCAGGTAAAGATGCCATTGCTACTGGTAGGGCATAGGGAGGTGGACATCTCACAAGATTATCTAACTCCTCCTCATTTTCATTACCAAATAGGGTCGTCGTGCCAGACATGAAGTCTCCTCCAGAGGATTTACCAGTACTGGGTTTATTTTTTACGAACCATCACCTGTTTCTCACCTCCTGTCTGTCTTTTAAGTCTATTCTCTTGTTCCTCTGCCCACTGGCATTCTAGTTGCAGTAATTTCCATCCTTTCCTAGTGCTATCCTTGTTTCTTAACTATCTAGCAATTTACCAAACTGTGAGATTTAAAAAAAAAAATCAAATCTGCAATTTATCCCATCAGATAAAGCATAACAATAAGTTTAATTTGACACCTAATTCACTTTCATATCTCAAGTAATAAAAAAATTATGGCCATTTTCATACTCGGAAATTAGCATCTTGTTCCCTATTGATTTTCTATGGACATAACAAAAAAGCTGTGATCATGGACAGTCCAAAAGCCCATAACTTTCTTAAAAATTAAGAGAACTGAATGAAATTTTCAGTTATCATAGATTGAAGCATTCTGACACAAATATAAAATAATCTTACTTGGATGACCTGAAATTAAAACATATAATTAGTTAGTTACCCAATTGTAGCTAATTTCAAACTTCAATTCCTAGATCTAAACATATATCTATTTCTTGATAAATGATTAACATTTTTAAATAGCCCAAGTGTCCAAATTATATTCACAAATAATTCACAATAAAACATGATTTTTAAATCTCATTTACATCAATTTATAGGCCAAATGGAAGGAATTTAGTGTTTAATTGCTGTAAATTAAAGTCTATTTTAAATCGGCTTTCTAGTGGGTTCCTGTCTTCCTTTCCCATATCAACACCTCTGCTTATTTAATTGTCTCAACATTCCATGTGCCCCCTACAGGCCAGGCTTCATCCCCTAACCGTTTGGTCAACTTGTAACTTAACATTCTAAATTTCTTATTATACATAGGATTCAAATAACACATATATAGGACCGGTATCCAGAGCATTCCCCATAGATAGATAGAAAGAAAGAGAGAGAAAAAACAGACTTCTTAATTCCGAATCGTCCCAAATATATCAACCAGGCCGACCCACTAAATGAGACCCCAGTTTCTCAACTTGGCTGACTTTTTAATTCCTTAATATACGACCCAAGTGTCTCAACGAAGCAGACCCTCTAACCAAGACCCCAGTTTTTTCCAACTTGGCAGACTTCTTAATACTGTAATATACAACGTCACTTATTTCTCAACCCGACTACTCTTCGGATGTCTCAATAAGCCAGACACACACCTCAACCCCCGTATCTCAACCCGACAAATCACGGATATCTCAACAAGGCTGATGAGCCCTTAGTAGAGAGAGAAAAAGAAAACAAAGAGAGATAGACAGAGAGAGGAACCACTCACGTCCTTCTTAACAATATACATAAGACCTTTCTGAAAAATACATGCACAATTCTGTCTTAAAAATACATACACCATCCCTTCTTTAAAAAAAACCATATAAAGCCCAACTGGTCTTACCTTAGTCTGTGTCTAAGAACCTCGGCAGGGAACCAATTCAATCTCTGATGAAGGATCACAGATGTTACCGGGAGTTTCTAGGGAGTCGGCCTTACAAGGGGACCGATAGAGCTCAGTGATCTCCCTTCCAATCCCGGCAACCTCCGCAACCGCTTGCACAGTCAGCCGTTGATGTGGTCCCAGCGAGGCCTGCATAACTACGCCAATGAAAAAGTTACTTTTATAACAACTAAACCAGGTTCGCTTCTTAATAAACAGACACCACACAAACGGTTTGGTAGACCAGTTCAAAACTTTACTTAACATCGGCCGATGGAAGGGAGCGAGGATTCCAGCTAAGTTTTTTTATTTCAAAATAGACTTTATTCATTGATAAATATATACAATTCCTGAACCATTCAAACAAACAAAATTCATCCGACATTTTCAGAGACTATACAAGTTTTTTTCAGTACAATTTTTTTACATTTTTCAAATTTCACCAAACAGTCCCCCACCCGTGCCACTCTGTGGCCCCCTGGCGTGGGATACCTTCCCTGTGACCAATGTAGACACTCAACTGTCCCCAGTCCTCTTCTCTGAACAACAGAATTACATTGCCTTAAATAGGGTTTTTTCCCCTTAACACCTTCCACAGACATTAATCATGTCAGAGGTACAGGAAAAGGTTTCCACAGATTGCATCACATCAAAGGCCTTTTGTTTACATGGTACAAGATATACTAAAAACATTGACCATCTGCTTTATCATTTTATTTCCACGTTCCTGGTTTTTTTTCTTTGTCACTTGGTCCCTCATAAACATAGTCCATCTGTTTTATTGCCTCTTGCTTCAAAGATGTGACCACCTATATCTCTCTTCCTCTATCACCTCCTCCCCCATAAACATTGGTCATTTGATTTCCACTTTCCTGGGTTTTTTTTCTTTGTCACTTGGTTCCTCCTAAACATAGTCCATCTGTTTACAAAGATGTGACCACCTATGTCTCTCTTCCTCTATCACCTCCTCCCCCATAAACATTGGTCATTTGGTCTCCACTTTCCTGGTGTTCCCTTGTCACTTGGTCCCTCCTAAACATAGGCCATCTGTTTACAAAGATGTGACTGCCTATTCCTTGTCTTCCTTTATTGCCTCCTAAACATAAACATTGGTCATTTGATCTCTACTTCAAAGATATCTTTATCTCCTTCTCTCTCTGCCTGTCACTTGGAAGACAATGTTATAGGATTTATTACCTCCCACACCCCGCAACCTTAGACAAGCCTAATTTGACACTAAATGTAAACTGTAAGCTAGCCCAGAAACCAATTTAATATCTTCTTATATTTTTAACTAAAACTCGGCTTCATCAACATTACCCATTTAATGTGTAGGTCCTGCCCGTGTTCGAAGTCCCAAAATGACCTCACACTTTTATGTATTAAATTCCATCAATACGGTTGTATTGCAAGGAATCTGTAAAGTTTTCCTGAAAGAAAGTACGTGACATTGTGATGTCTCTTAAAACCAGTGCGAAACACCACAAAATTTACTGGATTTATCTACAAATTTTGTGGACTCACAAGTAGAAAGATACAAAACTATTTTGCAATCTTAAAGAAGAAATTGTGATGTGCGTAGGGAGCTCCGCAGCTCCGAGCCTGTTGACTAGGCTGGGTCTCTGTTCCTTGGATCGCAGGAGAATGAGGGGTGATGTTATAGAGGTGTATAAAATCATTAGAGGGATAGATTGGGTAAATGCACAGTCTATTGCCCAGACTAGGTAAATCAAGTACCAGAGGACACAGATTTAAGGTAAAGGGAAAAAAGATTTAATAGGAATCTGGGGGTTAATACAAAGGGTTTACAAAGGGTGGTGGTTGTATTGAACAAGCTGTTAGAGGAAGTAGATGAGGCTGAGACTATCCCGACATTTAAGAAACAGTTAGAGAGGTACATGAATAGGACAGGTTTGGAGGGATATGGACCAAATGCTGGCATGTGGGACGAGTGTAGCTGGGACATGTTGGCCGGTGTGGGCAAATTGGGCCGAAGGGCCTGTTTCTACACTGTATGACTCTGTGGCTCTACGACTCAATGACCCTAAATACTTCAACTTATCTCGTGCCTTTCCTGGCCTTGACACACCTCTGATGTTTTACAGCCAGTGAAACGAATTGTTGTAAAGTTGAAAACAGACCTGCCAATTTGCACACGTAGTCATGAACCCACAATGCGGAGGGAGGTGGTGGGGGGTGTAGGGGAGAGGGGGGTGTGGGGGGGGAGGTGTGTGTGTGGGGGTTGGGGGAGGGTGTGGGGGGTGTAGGGGGGGGGTGTGGGGGGGAAGGTGTGTGTGGGGGGGGAGGGGGGTGGTAGAGGGGTGGTGTGTGGGGGGGGGGGTGTGGGGTGTGTGGGGGAGGGGTGTGTGTGTGGGGGAGGGATGTGTGCGTGCATGTGTAGGGGGACGGGGTGGTGGGGGAGGGGGGAAGGGGGGTGGGAAGGGGGGAAGGGGGTTGTGGGGGAGGAGGGGGGGGGGTGTGTGGGGAGAGGGTGGTATCACGGGAGGGGGCAGGAGCCAGCGAGGGGGACCAGAGGGGAAGGGGCTGGAGCTGAGGTTGCAATGGGGACTCACAGCGGGCGCTGGTCGTTCTCCTCCACCGGGATCAGAGTCTCCGCTTTCCGTTTGGCCACACCGGCGACATCTTCGATGCTGGGCTGGGTCTTCAACGCTGGGCTGTGTCTCCGACGCTGGGCTGGGTCTCCGACACAATCTCCCTCTGAAAATGATGTCCGGTTGGAGACGTCCGCTGGCCATTCAGAGCCTCCCTCAGCTCCAGTAAAGATGCGATGGCGCAGGAAGGGGTGGACCGTCCTGCGGAGTGACAGGAGAAGAGACCAATCCACGCAGCGCTCCACGGCAGGAGAGGAGATCGATCTGCGCACACGCGGTTTTTAAGAGTTTTCAGACCTTGCTAACTTTTAAATTAGATAATAGACAAAGGAATAGGCCATTCGGCCCTTTGAGCCAGCACCGCCATTCAATGTGATCATGGCTAATCATCCCCAATCAGTACCCCATTCCTGCCTTTTCCCCACATCCCTTGACTCCGCTATCTTTAATAGCCCTATCTGAGAGCCCTGTTGAAGATCTCCACCGCCCTCGAGGCAGAGAATTCCACAGACTCACAGCTCTCTGTGTGAAAATGTGTTTCCTCATCTTTGTTCTTAACTACTGTTGCTGCCACCTTCAGGAATTCTTATACTTCACACTGCGCTCCTTCTATTCCCTAGTAACCTCTAGAACCCTTCCATTTGCTTTGTGTATACCACAACTTCATTAGTCCTTTTACTTATTAATCCTTGTACTTATCAGGATTACATTCCACCTGCTATTTCTCTCCCACCTGACTAATTGATCAATATTAACTTGGAGACTACTGTCACCATCAGCATCAGCATCAGCAACAATTCTTGTGGCTCCTGATTTCATTCATATTGTTCCTAGTTTTGGTCACTGCATGGCAGAGAGGATGTGGAGGCTTGGGAGAGGTTCACCAGGATGTTGTCTAGATTAGAGAGTATTATTTATTAGGAGAGATTGGACAAACTTAGTTTAGAGATACAGCGTGGAAACAGGCCCTATTATCCATAAGGGCCTGTCCCACTTAACCGATTTTTTCGGCGACTTGGCGACACGCGTCATAGTCACAGCAGGTCGCTGAAAAATGTCAAAATGTTGAAAATCCAGCGGTGACCAGAAAAGGGTACGTCTCTTTGGGCCACTACTCACGACCATACAGGCATATCACGGGGTGATATACATACATGTCACGGGGTGACGCCTGTTTGGTCATGAGTAATCGCCCAAAGAGTCGTACCTTTTACTGATCGCCGCTGGTTTTTCACCATTTTTACATTTTTCGGCGGCCTGCTGCGACTATAACGGGTGCCTGCAAGGCGATGAAAAAAATCGCGTTAGTGGGACAGGCCCCTTAGTTTCTCTGTTGTTTGCTTGCATGTATGGTCGATTTCTTGCTAAATCTTGTGAAGTCTGCAGTCAATTCCAAGCAAGGGGTTCAGACAAATTATATGAGGCAAAGCTGTTTCTGTTGGCTTAAAGGTCAAAATGGGGTAACATACTTTTAAAACGATTGCCAAAAGAGCCTGTGCTGACATGAGGAAAAACCTATTTGAATATTAAGCACTCGTGATCTGGAATTTGTTGCCTGAAGAGCTGGTTGAACATGTTAATAATTTCAAAATGAATTGGGATAAACACTGAGGAGAAAGTTCCATGTGACAGGAAAATTTGAGGAATGTCAATGAGTGGATTGACTTGAGAAAGTTTCAGCAGGCCTGATGGGCGCAATGTCCCCTTCCTTGTTGTACAATGGGAAGATATGGTGAGGTGTAGTACAAAAGAAGAACTTTGGAGTTTTTGTCCACAGCTCCCAAAAGGGAAGCAGGCCAGATCGATATAATGGGTAAAAATGCCTGCAGGATTTTCTCCCTTATTAGCCCAGACATAGAACATAAAAGCAGGGAGTAACTCAGCAGGTGAGGCAGCATCTCTGGAGAGAAGGAATGGGTGCCGTTTCAGGTCGAGACCCTTCTTCAGACTGATGTCAGGGGAGGGTGCGGGACAAAGATAGAATGTAGTCGGAGACAGTAAGACTGGTGGGAGAACTGGGAAGTGGAAAGGGGATGGAGAGAGAAAACAAGGGCTATCTGAAGTTAGAGAAGTCAATGTGTAAACTACCCAAGTGAAATATGAGATGCTGTTCTTCCAATTTGCGCTGGGCCTCACTCTGACAATGGAGGAAGCCCAGGACAGAAAGGTCAGATTGGGAATGAGAGGGGGAGTTGAAATGCTGAGCCACTGGGGGATCAGGTAAGTTAAGACGGACGGGTGTTCAGTGAAACGATCGCCGAGCCTGGACCAAGCGCAGGCTCGCCAATCATTCACTGGACATCTCCGATCTGTTTACTGCCCCGAATAGGTAATTGAGAACCAGAAGACTTAAGTTAAAGATGAGGGGAAAAGATTTAATAGGAACCTGAGGGGTTTACACAGAGGGTGGTGGGTGCTTGGAACGAGCTGCTAGATGATGTAATTGAGGTAGGTACTATCGCAAAGTTTGCAAAACCTTTAGACAGGCAGGTGGGACTAGTGTAGATGGGACATGTTGGTCGATGTGGGCAAGTTGGGGCGAAGGGCCTGTTTCCATGCTGTATGACTGACTTGAGGAACGAAGACGTGCAGGACTGCAGATCCGTAGCTGGAAGATGGATTAGACAGGGTAGCTAAAAGCAAAGATCTTAGAGCAGAGCAAGATGGGTTACTCTCACGCAAACGTGTAGTACGCTCATGGGCGGATTCATGGGTGATTATAGGACCCATTTTAGCGACCAGTCCCCGCCATCTTGTTCCGCCATCTTGCTTCCGGCCAAAGATTGGATCTTTGTTTCCGCAGCGGGGAGAGGGAGTGTGCGGCCCAGGAAGAGGGAGTGCTCAGCCCGGGGAGAGGGAGTGTGCGGCCCAGGGCAGCGGGGAGAGGGAGTGTGTGGGGTCCGGGGCAGCGGGGAGAGGGAGTGTGGGGCCCGGGGCAGCGGGGGGAGGGAGTGTGGGGCCCGGGGCAGCGGGGAGAGGGAGTGTGGGGCCCGGGGCAGCGGGGAGAGGGAGTGTGGGGCCCGGGGCAGCGGGGAGAGGGAGTGTGGGGCCCGGGGCAGCGGGGAGAGGGAGTGTGGGGCCCGGGGCAGCGGGGAGAAGGAGTATGCGGCCCGGGGCAGCAGGGAGAGGGAGTGTGGGGGTCCGGGACAGCGGGGAGAGGGAGTGTGGGGCCCGGGGCAGTGGGGAGAAGCAGTGTGGGGCCCGGGGCAGCGGGGAGAGGGAGTGGGGGGTCCGGGGGCGGGGAGAGGGGGTGTGGGTCCGGGGCAGGGGGGGAGAGGGAGTGTGGGGGCCCGGGGCAGTGGGGAGAAGGAGTGTGGGGCCCGGGGCAGCGGGGAGAGGGAGTGTGGGGCCCGGGGCAGCGGGGTGAAGGAGTATACGGCCCGGGGCAGCGGGGTGAAGGAGTGCGCGGCCCGGGGCAGGAGGGAGAGGGAGTGTGGGGCCCAGGGAGAGGGAGTGAGCGGCCCGGGGCAGCGGGGAGGGGCATAGGAGGGGGGGAGACATTGTAGTGTGGGGGGGGCGAGGGAGTGCCGGGGGGCCGGGGGGGGGGGGGGGGGGGGGGGGGGGGAAGAGTTGAGGAGTGGGGATAAGGCCTAGTGTGTGCGAAGTTGCGGGGAGGTTTACAATGTTTACTGTTTAATGTCCCTTGTCTAGTCTGAAATAAAGTTCATCATTGGATCAGAAGAAATATAATTGTGTGTGTTATATGATTATATACATTTATATCACATTCATGTATGTGTGTTTATAAACATTTTATTCTTTAACAAGAATTAACAGAATTATGAACTAACAGAATTATGAATCTAACCCTATATCACACACAAAAACTTCCCCCGCAATGTCAATTACCCTGCGAGTCGGGTCGGTTCCGGTTACTACAAAATCAACTCAAACACTGCTTGTGAGCCATTTAAAAATAAATGATTTAAAAAACATTAAAAAAGACAATTACCAGAGTCAAATTTTATTCTTGACAAGAAGTATGAACTGACAGAATTATGAATCTAACCCTATATCACACACACAAACTGTTGCCCCGCAACATTGATTACACTGCGAGTCGGGTCGGGTCAGGTAGGCTCCGGTTACTAAAATGGGCGGGGAAAAATGCCCAGGATCCCCTCCGTAGCGTACTACACGTCAGCCCATTGTATTTCGCAGGAGTAGCCCATCTTGCTCTGCTCTAAGATCTTTGGTTAAAAGTGCTAAATGGTCGTTGACCTTGATATTTTATGCATCCGAGTTCTCAAGTATTGCAAATGCCTGTGGGACATGCCTTTTTTTAAAAAAGTTGAACTCTATGAGATGTCAGAAATGTCACTTTGAACTGAGGGTGGGGATGTGCAGCTGCACAGATAGATAATGGATATTTCCGTTATTGGCTGGGTTTCAGTACACATCATGTTTTTGCTCCAGCCTAGTACTAAAGTATGAATTCCATAAAGTGTAAACTGAAATAGTTTTGTATGGCACAAAGAAAATAGAAAAATACTGAAGAAAATGTAATTATTTTGTTAGCGGTGGGAAGAGAGAAACAAAAAATCATTTTGATTTCACAATGGACTGTTTCAAAGATTTTTTTTTGGAGAAGTTAAGGATTGAGATGAGGGTGTGGTTTTGGATTAAATATTTAGGGACCCATAAATATTACAGTTTGTATCAGAGGTGCGGCAAATAGATTTGGATCTATGCCAGGAGGTGCATGTCCTTCAGTACACTCGAGACATGCCTTGAGGTGCATGTCCTTCAGTACACTCGAGACATGCCTTGTGGTGCATGTGCTTCTGTACACACAAGACATGCCTTGAGGTGATTCAGATTCTTTTATTGCCATCATCTTCATGGTGAAAACTTCAATTGTGATCAAGAATGAAGTGATTATGATCACAATGTATGAACATTGTAATGTTGGCCTCCCAAATGTAAAGGAAATATGTCATGTTGTTTGTAGTGCACGAAGGTTTGCCTGAGCATTGAGGCTGATCTGCACTGAGTTCGCTGATCCATCTTGAGGTAGTAATCGGCAGAATCATTTTTCTACTCTGCGGGGCCAGCAATAGCAATATGCTGAGGTTTGTCGGAAGGAACGGCAGTTGTCGGGAGTTTAAACCGAAGATGGTCACAAAAAGTAACTCAGCGATTACAGCATCTCTGGAGAAAAGGAGTAGGCGACATTTTGGGTCGAGACCCTTCTTCAGACCCTTCCGTTTGTCCAGAGATGTCGTCTGACCCACTGAGTTACTCCAGCTTTCTGTGGCCAAGTACGCTGAGGTGTTCTATATAGCTGAGGGTTGAGGATAAGATCAGTTTTAGACGTGATCCCTAGCATGGTTACAAGTAGCAAATGTAGATTGACATATAGCTTCTTCTAAATTGTCTGTGCTTTGAGCAGTGTCCTTGTGATGCAATTCATGGACTCTATCCATCACTCGGAAACTGAGAACATTTAACATTTGAAACATGAGGCATTCAGTTTAATTTTAAATTCTTATACCAAATTTAATAAACATGTCAAATTTTAAAAACACATCATAATTCCTGAAAAGATTCACATTACACATGAACATCTCCTTCCTCCAAGTCTGCTTTATAGATCCTTGTACATGCTGAATATCCAACCCATCCCACCTGCACACCACACGGCCATTCTTGCCCTCCAGAAGCTCACCTATTTTATGAACATATTGAAAGTTAGGGTGGACGTTATCCTTATTTTGATACAACCTCCCGATCATCTTGACAACATGAATGGCATGTTTTCCAATGGAGTAACAATACAGGAAATATTTTTTTTTTTCTCAGCAGCCAGAAGTCACAGTTATTGAAGCATGAAATGCAGAAGCTGTGAAATCATTAGGACCATGGCTTATACTGGCTAGGTTTGGGCAATGAGATCTTTAACTCAGGATGTGTATGAACCATACGCATAAATCCCTGACAACTCCAAAGGTAGGTAGAAGCTTTAACTGTTCTAAGTAATTCTTCTTTCCAAAGACTATCCACGTCCCCTGCAACGGATTGTTCCAACTGCTACGGTCAAGCAAACGCCTCCTCCGTTGCCATGCTGTGAGAACGGAGAGGTTGAGAAGAAGCTTCTTCCCAGAGGCCATTAGGACTGTAAACTCCTATCTCACCAGGGACTAACTTTTACTGTACCATTCAACTGCCTTTTTTAAAATTGCTGTTTTTTTCCCTCCGCCCACAATATTTAATATGTAAAGAATGTGATTCTGTTTGGTTGTTTGTTTGTCTTTTCGCACAAAGTCCGCGAGCATTGCCACTTTTCATTTCACTGCACATCTCATATGTGTATGTGACGAATAAACTTGACTTGACTTGACTTGACTTGTGTCCAACCCGGGTTGACCACCTTCAGTCTGACTGGAGACTTCTCTGCTTGGACTAGAATTAGGGTTGCTGTGTAGGCTTGATGGGGTGATTCCTTCAGCCTGTGCAACAGTAACTGGATGTAACAATGATATTTAAGGACCTATGTTTTACAGTATGTTTCCACAGGGCCCAGATGTAGGGAACTAGTAGGAATCACATACCTGCACCAGACTGCTTTGGATCTGTCAAAAAGGAAGTTAAGAGCATGATCAGTATGAATCCGGCAGGAAATTGAAGAGGAAGCCACATCGGGACATTTTACCTGGCTGCCAGCTGTGTAGATGGAAGTAATTCCTTCTCGGCTTATCACCGATTCTAAGTGTAAATCCGCTAAACTAGCAGAGGATCCAGGGATTCTGAACCTCTCAGAAGAGCAAGCGGAAAACAAAAGTTGCTATAATAAAAAATAAGAAATATATTTGCTAATGGATACAATTTTAGGAGTAATTTCGTAAAGTAATGAAGCAACATACAAATTTTCCGTTAAATCTATTAAGAGTAGTACTTAATGGGTGGAGGGAAAATGAGGCAAAGGTTTCATGAAACCGGAATGAGAATCTACTTAACCTTTCTCACTCAAACTACTTTTTACCACTTGGACATTTTTATTTATTAACTCGTTCAACTTCACCTTCACATTCCGTTCTCAATTAGCACCACTTTTATTTTCCCTTTCTCCCCAGAGAACGATATTCAAGGCAAGGTTATTCTTGCGTCACAAGGGAAGTTGCAACCATATCTCCCGACAAATGTCAATGGGAGCATGAAGTACATCAGCACAAATTTGCCAGTTGTGCTGAATATTTTTAGCAGGACGTAGTGCAAACAATTTAACTGTATTACTCACATCACCCATGGATTTGAACGTCAAGTCTCTTTCCGTTTTCCCCAGACCCTATATGTGATGTTGCAAACCCAGTCTGTGGTATATTTTCTGAAACATGCACATTGTCAGGCTCAAACTTAACTTCTGGTGCACAGTTGGGTTCTCGAAGGGCATTGCCCTTGGGTTATCTTAGCCAGACTCCGGCTGTCCTTGGAAGCAGCATTTTAAAATACCATTAATTGGCAGGAAACATGAAGAAAATGCAACATTCCTTGTTTTTTCCCCCACTTTTTTAAGCAAGGCTAAATTTCTTCTGCCTCATCGCGAATATGTTATATTCAACGCAGGCTCGTGAAGGAGAGACAGCTGCTCATTTCCACTTAGCTCCAGCCTGGCTTAATTTCACAGCTGCCCACGGACAGATAGACATTTGGAAGGTTTCAGTAGTTCTGCAACCTAGTAAACTGAGAAGGCGAAAAGCTGAGGTTCTGACATTTCAGATTTAAGCAACAAACGTTTTACGGAATATTTTGGGTGTGGCAATGTAATTAAAGCTCTCCATTAAAAACCAAAATGGAGAAAGTTATTTAAGGGGCAGAAGTGAGTTTATCGGCTGCTGACACTAAACACACTATATAGTGGCACCTGCGATTTGTACTCTGCTCCATTGAAGCCAATGGAAGTGCATTTTGGAAGCAGAGTACACTACACAGCTGCTGCTATATTCTGTGTTGAGCATAAGCAACTGAGAATGAATAACCATCCCAGAATATTTAATTGATTTTGTATCAATTTCATGTATGTCATTAAGAGGAATACATTTTGTGTTGCTTTGGATAAAATATGGGCATATTTTATGGGGTTTTTTCAAAAAGATGGTTGTTTTGTCTTTTAAAAAAAGAAGCAATGTAGCTGTTTGCCAAGCTTTAAAAAAAAGCACAAAAGACACAACAAAATTAACCAGATGGCACACTGGGGTACTTCGGAATTTTGGCAAGAAAATGTTTTGTAAATAGCTGTAATTGTGTAGTTGTCATCACTGTCTGCAGTTAGTCTTTCAGCAAATGAATTAAAGAATTTAGCACATCTCTGCATTTATTTGCACTCCACCTCCAACTTTCATCCTGTCCCCTTCCACCACCTTGATATTTGCTTACTTGGAGAATATTTGAGCTATATTTTGCCTGTCTATTCTTGGTAAACTTGCAGCTTTGAAATATCCTTTAACCAGATTTCTCCCCCATGAATCAATCTTGTCTAAAATCAGTTGCTGAAGCTGCAATAATGTAACAGCTGTGGCTGCAAGTCCTCTCGCCACAACCAAATAGACATTCTGAATGTGTAAATTCAGCATGTGCTAAACATACTTCGTTGCCAAAACCATACTCCCTCCCAAGGATGTACAGAAGATAGCGACATCTCTTGCTGCAGCCTCCGATGACAAAATTGGAGAATTTTCCTGTGAGGCTGCCTGTAAGCAAAGGCCACTACCGTGCAAGTGAAGTATGATGAGCAGAATGAAATACTGCGGCTTGCAACTTCTGTTCTTTCAAGTTCTCTCAGTAGCTGGAACATAGAGCAGTACAGCACAAGATCAGGCCCTTTGGCCCACGATGTTTGAGCTGAACATGATTCCAAGTTAAACAAATCTATTCTGTTTGCACGTGATCCATATCCCTCCATTCCCTGCATATCTACCTATCCAAAAGACTCTTCAACGCCATTATCGTATCTGCCTCCATCACTGCCCCTTGCAGCATGTTCTGGGCACCCACCACTCTCTCCATTACTGTGTTTTTTGTGCGATCTCTTGTGTCTCCATATTTTGTTTAAGCTCTCTCGCTCTCTCTCTCTCGCTCTCTCTCTGTCGCTCTCTCTGTGTCGCTCTCTCTGTGTCGCTCTCTATCTCTCTCTCTCTGTCTGTTTCTCTCTCTCTGTCTGTCTCATTAAATAAATAAGCAGCGTAACAATTTCATTGCGAGTACACTTGTCATCGCTTGTCTATAATTACTTGATGGCTTTCTTAAGTACAATCACATCAACAAATAAAATGTATGAGCAGTTGAAGCATCTCCAGTTGTACTGGAGATTGGAGTGAAAGTTCTGATTAACTGTTTTAATTCACGTCTACATTTGGCAGATTTACTTGCTGCAAGGAACAACATCTGTGTATGTTTATAGTTTATTGACTTTTAACTTGCTTTATAATGCCAATTGATGACTTTTGGCATTACTTTTAAATGTGGTTTAATTATCTTTAAAGGAGTTCTAAATGTGGTGTATAGTTTCCTCTAATTGAATCATGTTTTACTGCCTCCGTTGATATATTGCAGATTTTTGTGCAAATTTAAAAATATATATTTTAACTGCTCATTGTAAATACAAATTACTTATTATTTACACCTTTTATTGTGATATCTTTGATTTAATTCAGGTGGCAGCCATGCCTCAATAAATCAATATGTTTTGAAGTGCTACAAACTGGAGACTACAGCAGTAAATCTAGGCTAAAGCCGAGGCATCAGTTGCCCCTCATGATCATGAAGCATCACACGGCAGACCGTGATACCATAAAGTTGTAAAAATAGGCCCATCGGCCCACCACATCTTTATCGACCCACTACCTCCTTATCGGCTCTTTTGCCGATCTACAATCATCCCATTTCCCTACATTAGGTCCATATCCTTCTATGCCATGCCTCTTTAAATGCACGACTAAATATCACTTTGAAGAGAAGCACCAAGTTCTCCTGAGTTTCTTGGGCAATGTTCATCTCCCAGTCATTAAAATAAAATATTTGTCCTGCGCCCACCTCTCCAGCACTTTGTGTATTTTTGAGCAATATATATCTGGGTGAGAGACAGACAGAACCAGATGAGGGAGGGTGATGATACTATGTAATGTGGGGGGAGGACTGGCTGCACTCTCATTTCATTCCTGCCAACGGGAAGAAAGTATAGGAGCCTGAAAACTAACATCCAGGTTTAGAGGCAGCTTCTTCCCAACAACCATCAGGCTATTAAACACTACAACCTCCAAATAAGCTCTGAACTGCATAGACTTGGGGGCATTGTTTCTGTCTTTGCACAATTATTACAAAGATATTTTACACGGATAGTGGTAGGTGCATGGAACATGCTGCCAGGAAAAGTGGTTGAGACAGACATTAAAACATTTAAAATACATTCCTACGTGTACATGGGAAGGAAAGGTTCAGAGAGATATTGTCCTAACCTGGGCAAATGGGACCAGCTTAGTTGGCATGTTGACTGGTATGGACGACTTGGGCCAAAAGTATTTTACTCTATGACTGTGATAGGATGGATGGAGATGGCCTGTTATCTCTAGCTTGAAATAGTTTTCTGCATTGATCTTTAATGTGTAGTTATACATTCTTCATCATTTGCACACATCTCAAGAACAACAGAAAGTAGGAGCAGAAATATGCCACCCAACCAGAAAGCAGTGCTGAACTACTATCTACCTCTTGGGTGACCCTCGGACTTTGCTGTCTTACTTTGCACTAAACGTTATTCCCTTATCATGTATCTGTACACTGTAAATGACTCGATTGTAATCATGTATTGTCTTTCCGCTGACATGATAGCTTTTCAAAGCTTTTCACTATACGTCGGTACATGCAACAATACACTAAACTGAACTGAAATTAGGCCCCTCAGGCCTTTCAAACCTATCCTCTTGTTCAGTATGATCATGGCTGATCCACTCCTAGCCACAAATCCTCTTTTTGCAAGTTCCTATATCCTCCACTTTAAATATTTCTAATGATCTGGGCTCCACTACCCTTGTGGACAGTGAATTTCAGACATTCTTTGCTATCTGAGAGAATACATTTTAATACGCCTGTTTTAAATAACTGCCTCTTTATTTTGCCGCCTTCTTTATGTCTCTAATGCTGGTGAAAACATCTCAACGACTACCCTGTCAAACCCTCGCAGGATCTCATATGTTTGAATAAAATCGCCCTCCATTCTTCTAAACTCTAAGGAATACAGATGCAAACTGTCTAGCCACTCTTGATAGGACATCAGGCTTTCATTTATCCCCTTGATGGTTATTGTTTCTGAGGAGCTGAATTTCCTGTCCAATTTGCATTTACCAAATTTTATTACATGTCTGCCCCATTGACCCAAACCTGTTCCATATCTACCAGATGGTTTTGGTTAACATTGAAATGATTTTAACACCATTCTCTAATGCCAGGCTTCTTCTATGCCTCATGTTGTGACTTTTATGAATGTAATTCTCCATCATTAAAAGTGAACTTATCACTGAAAGTGGGAAAATAAAATAAATACTTGCATTTATCCAACCCTTATGATTTTACAACCAATGTTTGTTTGTTGAAGTGCAGTCAATGTTGTAATGCCAGGCAGGTGTGCACCAAACTCCCACAAGAAGCAGATATTTCTTTCAATCGTCTTACTTGTAGGCTCTTCAAATTAGTGGCTTAAGGCCGGATAAAGCATATGAGCAATAGACGCAAATCTCAACTGAAAGACAGTCAATACTGTATGGAGTGTTAGCCAAGCTTATCTAGGTAAAAAAGTAGACATTGATGCCAGTGAAATTCGACACTGGAGACCATGCCCTTGACGAGTAAATTCTATACAAAAATGAATTTCACTGTACCTCGGTACATGTGACAATAAAGAACTATTGAGTATAAAGAGCATAACTTCAAAATTTTCTTATGATCCAAAGTTTGCAAATGTGCAGTGAAGATGACAATCATTCATTTTATCTGGAGATAGGTTAAAAAGGCAGACGCATGGTGGATGAAATTTAAGACAGTTTTAACATCTATCTACCATATATTACTACTCTAATATATTGACCACTTCCTGTCTGCGTTATAATTAAATTTACGAAAAAACGATCCCCCATAGCGCTACAATTTTTCGCCACCTTACTCACCATTCTCCTCTGCTGCAAGTCAAATAAGTTTTGTTCTGATCGGTGAAATAGTACAAAAGTTATGAAGGTTTTCAAGGTTCCCCCTCCCCACACCCACCCCTACAGTCCCCCCACCCCCCCCCACCCCCCCCACATCCCACACCCACCCACACCCTCCCCCCCTCACCCTCCACCTCCCCCACACACCCCCCCCCTCCCCCACCCACACCCTCCCCCCCCCACACACCCCCCCCCCCCCCCTCTTCATTATTCCCCTGTTCACTCATCCTTCCTGATCCCTGCCTGATCTTGGCACTTGCCTTAGGAAGTATAACACCTGTCCCTCCTCTTTCACAACCATCTGGAGGCCGACGCAGACCTATTTTTCTGATCTACCTGCATTTGGAGCATGTAAAGTGACCTCCTCTGCACTGGTGAACCAAGTGTAGACTAGGTGATCATTTTGCAGAGCACCTGTACTTTGTTTGCAAGGATCATCTTGAGTTCCCAGTTGTATGATATTTTAATTCTATTTCCCATTCCCACACCAAACTGTGTCCTCAACCTTCTCCATTGCTACATTAAGGACAAACACAAATTGGAAGAACAAATTGTCATTTTCTAAATGGGTAGCTTACAACCTTCTGAGCCAAAGGCGCCATTCCTGTGCTGTACTGTTCTAACCTAATGGTATGAATATTGAATTCCCCAATTTCAGGTTACCAATACACTCCCTATCTAGTTTGCTTTTCTCTTTGTTCACCTTTGGACAGATACATGGATAAGACAGGTTTAGAAGGATATGGATCAAACGCAGACAGGTGGGACGTGTAGATAGGGCATCTTGGTTGGCATGGGTAAGTTGGGCTAAAGGGCCTGCTTTCATGCTGTATGACTCTATGACGCTCCCATCCCCCTCTTCCAACTTAGATCCATCTGCCCATCATCCCCTCCCAGCTGATTCCTTCTATAACCTACCAACTATCCCACCGGCCCTGTACTTCTATATACTGGCAATCTTTACTATTTCCTCTCAGTCCTGATGCAGGATCCTGACCTGAAATGTCAAATTACAATTTACCTACACAGATGCTGCTTGACTCACTGAGTTCTTCCAGCATTTTATTTTTGTTCCACATTCCAGCATTGACGTTCTCTTTGGTCGACATGGTATTTAATCTTGTGTTGCCAGATATAGATCATGGCTCGAGAAACTAATTCAGTATTTGATTATATTCCATTCATTCTTATTGGAAAAAGAGAGTCAATGGGTGTGTAGCATTGCCATTAATGGAATGATCAAATTTTCTAAATATGATACAGGGATACTGAATTGGAGCAGAGAGAAGCAATGGAAAGAATGAATGTTGTTGGTGAAAATTATTGCCAACTCCATCGAAGGGAAACGGGCCTAATGAGGATAAATAGAATTCATCTATATAGGCATCATGGTTGGAAGGATGAAGTGCTATACATTTCTGTAATTCTCTGAGTGTAATATTTTCACACACAAACTCCTAATCGGCATAAAATTATGACAGACTTTAGCAGCCAACCTCCTGAAACAATTAAAAAATAATAGTATCTCTCACTTTGACTGACTTCCACCATCCAGTCCTTGTTCAAATTCCCCTGCTCCAATTTGTCAGCAAGTTGAAGGCTCCAAAGTTTTGGAACAGTAGAAACATAGAAAAATAGGTGCAGGAGTAGGCAATTCAGCCCTTTGAGCCAGCACCGCCATTCAATATGATCATGGCTGATCATCTAAAAACAGTACAACTTCTTTGCTTTTTCCCCATATCCCTTGATACCTATAGCCCTAAAAGCTAAATCTAACTCTCTTCCAGATTAGATTAGAATAGATTCCTTTATTGTCATTCAGACTGTTCGGTCTGAACGAAATTTTGTTTCCCTGTTTCGTTTCCAATTCATCCAGTGACTTGGCCTCCACTGCCTTCTGTGGCAGAGAATTCTACAGATTCACAACTCTCGGGGTGAAGACATTTTTCCTCATCTCAGTCCTAAATGGCCTAACCCCTATTCTTAAACTGTGACCCCTGGTTCTGGACTCCCCCAACCTCTGGAACATTTTTCCTGCATCTAACCTTTCCAATCCATTAAGAATTGTATATGTTTCTGTAAGATCCCCTCTCATCCTAAATTCCAGTGAATACAAGCCCGGTGGACCCATTCTTTCATCATATGTCAGTCCTGCCATCCCGGGAATTAACCTGGTGAACCTACGCTGCACTCCTTCAATAGCAATGGTGTCCTTCCTCAAATTAGGAGACCAAAATTGCACGCAATACTCCAGGTGCAATCTCCTATACTCCTAGGCTGCAGATGTTGAGAGAATAATGGAGTGAAATGCACATTCTTAGAATATAGTGAGGTTACATTCTGCAAGTCCTAATACCTGCATACATGCATCAGAATGTACAAAACTGCACTTAAGCACTAAATATTATATATCCAGTGAATTGTCTGCATGTCATATGCTGCTACAATGGAGGCTGGCTTGAGATCATCAAATTACCAGGAATTTCCAAACACATTACCACTACCCCCTGTCCAAGTTTCAAAGTCTGGAGTGTATATTCTCCTTTGTGATAAATATTGATAATGGATCATTATTTTCCTTGGTTGATTCTTCTAAGGACGTACCTTGATCCATATTGTTTCCATTTTCATATTTCTTCCGCAGTGCTTCTGTCGGCCTTCTGCCTTGTTTACATTACATTCACCAAAAAAATATATTCTAAATCATTCCACGGCGAATTTAAATCGGATTATTTTTAAATAGTTTCTGTTTTGATGTGGCAAAGAGCTTTCAATTTGGAATTGATGGGCATGAAACCATTTAATGAAATCTAAACAGGTCCAACATTAATTCAAAATGATTAAGCCTTTATATTTTTGATTTAATTGTATTTGTTGATAAATCATCACGTCTAGCCAAAGAGGTTGTATATTTGTTATCAAGAGGGGGGGCACAGTGGCACAGCGGCACAGCGATCATCATCATCGGCGGTCGCTCGAAACGGGTATGACTGTCCTCTCCATTGGGTTGTCTACTTGTGGGTCTGCAGATGTCTGTAGAGGTCGATCCGCGATCCACTGAACTTGGTGCAACATGGGCAGTGGAGACTGGCGGTGGTTGGTAGTTGTCGAGCCCCCTTCTCTCTCTCCTTACAGTGCTATCGCTTTGTCTCTTCAACATGGCGTAGTTGAATTTTGTGAAGTGCAACTCCTTCCTGCACGGATTTCCTCCAGGAGCGCCTGTCCAGTGCAATGTGCTCTCAGTTGCTTGATGTGATGTGGAATTTCTTCAGACTGTTCTTGATGTTGTCCTTGAAGCGTTTCTTTGGCCCGTTGGGGGCTCGCCGACCTTCCCTCAATTGAGAGTACAGGATTTGTTTAGGGAGACGTGTGTTGGACATGCGGATGACATGGCCAGTCCATCGAAGTTGGTGCTGCATTATTGTGTTGGTGATGCTGGTCATGTTGGCTTCCTCCAAAATGCTGATGTTGGTGCATTTGTCCTCCCAGCTGATCCTCAGAATCTTTTGTAAGGATCATTGATAGTATTGTTCCAGGGCTCTCAGGTGCCTGCTGTAGGTGGCCCATGACTCGACAAACAGGGTGGGTGCGATGATGCATCCCTGTTTGACCCCCGTTTCCACAGTGAAGGACTCTGACTCAGAGCCGCAGTTGCTGAGCACTGTAACCGACATGCCATCATGTAGAAGCCTCAATATTCTGATGTACTTGTTGTGACAACCGTACCTTGATAGTGTGCTCCAAAGAGCCTGGCGGTCTACCAAGTCAAAAGCCTTTGTTAGGTCTATGAAGGCCATGTACAAAGGCTGCCTTTGTTCACAACATTTTTCCTGGAGTTGGCGTGCTGTGAATATCATGTCTTCTGTACCTCTGGATGGGCAGAACCCACACTGTGATTCTGGGAGTACCTCCGCAGACAGTGGTAGAAGTCGGTTTGCAAGGACACAAGCTAGGACTTTGCCTGTTGTTGACAGGAGTGAGATGCCCCTGTAGTTTCCACATTCAGCCTTGCCCCCCTTCTTGAAAATGGTCACTATTAGAGCATCCCTAAGTTCTGAGGGAAGTTCTTTTTCCCAGACCTTGAGGAGTAGGGCGCGGATGTGGTACAGGAGCTCCGGTCCACCTTCCTTTAAGATCTCAGCTGGGATCCTATCTGCACCGGTGGCCTTGTTGTTCGTAAGGCTCTTGATGGCATCTTGAAACTCTGTACAAGTGGGTGGCACAGTGATACAGTTACTACTGCCTTGCCATGCCAGCGACAATGTTCGATCCTGGCTACGGATGCTGTCTGTATGGAGTTTGTACATTCTTCTTGTGAGCACGTGGGTTTGCTCCAGGTGATTCAGTTTTCTCCCACATTCTGAAGACGTGCAGGTTTGCAGGTTGAATGGGTTCTGTAAAAATGTAAATTCTGTATGTGTGTAGGATGCAAAAATGGGATAGGATAGAACTAGTGTAGGGGTAATCATTGGTCAGCGTGAACCTGGTGGGCCGAAGGTCCTGTTTTCAAGCTGTATCTCTAAACTAAACTAAAAATCGATATGCATAGATCTAACCTTCAAACTGAAATATTTATCTGAGCCTTTCTTTTATATTACACTGGAAGGAAGTTCAAAGTTTTCCAAATCTGAGTGTAAACGTGATCAAACTGACATTGTCACTCAGGCCAACTGCCCCTGTTTATCTTTTTTCCTTCAAAGTGTGTCAATAGGTTTTCAAGATTTGGAGCAAATTGAGGGATAAAGTTTTATTGCAGGAAAGTGGTGCTCAGGTGAAGATTATTCAGTGATGGCATAGGCATAAGGGACTGAAATAGCCTACTCCTGCTTCAATTACATATCAACCCTGTATATCTCTGTGGAGAGTGGTAGTGCAGAGACCTGTTCTGCAAATCAGCATGTACTGGGGAGTAAAGAAAACTCTTGTTACCGAGTGAAACCACGCTGTAAAATCTGGAGCATGTTATGGGTTGATTATTATTAACTCTGACTTGTATTCCAATTTAGCATTTATTGAAATTGAAATAACGATGCACCGAGCAACAGTAATCCAAAACAAATTTCCAACAATTAAACCAATCTCTTTAAATTAAACAGAGATATTCCACATTGCTTTACCATTATTCGCATTGATCTGCATTCATACTTGCAATTAGGATTTTAGTTTTTAAGTTTATTGAAACCAAACAAAGTCTGTTGGTTAGGGATAGACACTGAACTAAAACTAAAACTAAACTAAACTAAACTGATGACGTTTTGTGGATAAGGAAAGATACCACAATCATGCTCTAACATTAGATACATTTCTGGCTTAACATTATTCAGTATATAAACCAGAATTAATAATTGAAACTGTATAAAAATTTTCATTATACGATATCGCAGGAACATTTGAGTCTGTTAAGCTTCCTGCTTTTTATACTTCATTTTTCTTTTAACAAAAATTAAGTGCTGTAAAGAATTGTCGTTGTCAGTAGCATAGATGGGAATAGACACAAAATGCTGGTGCAACCCAATTACTGTGCGGTAATTTCTACGTAATGTAGCTCTTAAAACATATTTGCGTGGAATGTTGGATCAGAGAAGTAAACACCAGATAATGTTAGGCACCTGAAACTTGCAAAGAAGTTTAAACTCAATCTGCGCAACTCAAGACAAAATCCAGGTGGTTGACTTACCATTCATCTTTTAGCATGTGGCCATTTTATCACCATTAGGCATTTCAGCTCCCAGGCCGACACAAGCATGAGAACCTATTGCGTTTATTGCCTCGTGAGGTGAATATTCTGTTACTTGGATCATGCAGAGCTCGTTAATAGATCTCCCGTAGATTTCTTAAGCAGAAGTTAAGGGCCTCCACAAGGTCGACTGCAACATCAAGCAAATTATTATGTGATTGTCAGTTTATTGCAGTAGAGTCTTACTCTGTTTTGCTGTATTTTACCAACTCATTTAGATTTGTTTTGAATTATATACATTTTCTGATTGTATAAATAGAATGAAAAGATCGGTTATTGATTTTTATTTCCAAAGGGAAAAGCAATGGTAATGATAATGGTAATGATAATAATAATAGCAAATGGTAAAAGGTAATGATATTACCATTTTTGCCAGGTAGTTTGCAGGCAGCAAATCTACCTTGGATGAGCTGAAGGGCAGTATGGGAATATCTTGAGGAAGTCACTTGCTGAAATTTCAATGCAAGTTGAGCTTAATTTAACACAATTATTATAATAGTGAACGGCTTTTCACTTCAAAGGCTCAAAAAAATGTTGTGAGCACGTTACTTGGTGGCAAAGGAATGGTGTTTGTTCTGAGTGTCAAAAACAGCGCTCTAAAGATTCTATTCTGCAACACGATGATCTATGCACAATGCAGTGGAAAGTAATTTAGATATGCTTGTTTTTTTATATTTATGCTTTTGTGGGTCTTCATATGAGTGATGTGTTCAGATAGACGCTCAGAGTCTCTTACCCAGTCGGTGAATCGAGGACCAGAGGACATAGGTTTAAGGTGAAGGGGAATTTTTTTAAATCGGAATCTGAGGGATAACTTTTTCACACATAAGGTGGTGAGTGTATGGAACAAGCTGCCAGAGGTGGTAGTTGAGGCAGTTACTATCCCAACGTTTAAGAAATAGACAGGTACATGGATAGGACAGGTGTGTAGGGATATGGACCAAATGCGGGCAGGTGGGACTAATGTAGCTGGGACATGTGGGCAAGTTGGGTCACAGGGCCTGTGTCCACACAGTATCACGCTATGACTCTCTGCATGGAGACTGCTGGAGTCATTGCATGATTAGAAATGTAAGATTAACATCCTGTGATGTTCCCTTCCAAATAGAATAGGAACTGCGGGTGTAGACTTCACTGCCAGGTTGTTTCTTTTCTAGTTAGTGGACAGCCCTTATTTGTGCAAATCGTGAAGGTCCTGCTGCTACCCTCCACGGAGGTTGCAACAATTGAAGCAGTGCAAAAGCATGATTCTAATCACTGGAAAATGTGACTTAACTTCAATTCTACCAGAGTTGTTTTCGGCCCAAAGTCCAAATATTGCCTTGATGTTGAGGGCAGCTACTTTTGCCTCATCACCAGAATTTAGCTCTTTGGTCCACGTTCAGGCCAAGGCTATGATGAGATATGGAGCACGGTGGTCCTGACAAAACCCAAGCCGGACATCCGACCATTTATGCGAATGACAGCTTCCATCACTCTACTTCTGTTTCAGAGTAAACTGGTTGAATAGTAATTGGTTGGATTAGATTTGTCCCACTTTTTTGAACAGGAAATAACTGGGCAATTTTTCAAACTGAGTTCTAGTGTTGTAACTAGACTGGAACAGTTTGACTGGGGATGCAGCTTGTTCTGGAATGCATATTTACCCTACTTCAGTCTTTGCTGTATTCTGTGTTGAGAGCCTCTTCTAATATTGCATAGAGCGAATTGAATTGGAAGCCCAACCTCGGACAATGTGGAAACAACGAAGTGCAGTAACTTATTTACGAAAAAAAGACACAAAGTGCTGGAGTAACTCAGACTGCTGAAGAAGGGTCCCTACCTGAAACTTCACCTATCTGTTTTCTCCAGAGATGCTGCCTGACCCCTTGAGTTTGTATCTTTCTCTGGAGCAATAGTGTCCTTAGAAGGAAGCTGAGATACATCATGCATTCATCATCGATGGCTGAATGTGGCAACAAATGCTTCATCCTTAAGCATGTAAATACTGGCACTTGCATTTGTAGAGGAAAGGAGCCAATGGAGCTGCTTCTTTCTGTTCTCTGTTTAATTGTTCATCCCCATTGACAATTATGTATGTAACGCCGTGGAGTTCTGATCAGATTCAATGGTTGTGTAATCACAGCACTATTTGTAACTGTAGTAAACATGTGTATCCCTTGTGTTGCAACTTTATCAAGGCGCCAAATCATTTTTGGTATACCTGGTGCCTTTCCAACATGCCTTTCTACTCGCACCTAGATTTGATTACAGAGATACAATGAGGGATATACTGGGTGATGTCGTTCCATATTGTGGTGATGTGCATTGCTGGTGCTGGTTGTCCTCAGCATTACACGTGTGACCTATTTTGAACAGTGTCTCAGTCTGCCTGACTACAATGCCACATGGGGCCTGGCCTCCACAAAGAATGTGCAGTGATCACATTGCATCTTCTAAATTGGTGAATGGAAGATGAAGTAGGTTCATTTATTATATCGGTTTGTCCATCATTCTGGCAGCAATATCCTTCAAGATTTGACCAGCAGGAAGAGATTGCTCTCATTTGACCGGAACCCCAGAGACTTTGTGTCAGTAGTCAACATTGGCAACTCTGAGGGTTGGCACCTTCCACCTCTATATCACTCTACTTCCATTTCTGATGAGACTTTTCTGCCGATGTTTTCAGAGATTATGGCAATAGCGTCAATTATGTTTCTTTAAGATACGGTTCGATGGTTAAGTTGATGGGAGATCATTTAAATGTTTTTAAAAACTTGCAGGTTCAATACTCACAGGAGCAGAATTAGGCCATTCGGCCCATCGTCTACTCTGCCATTCAATCATGGCTGATCTAACTCTCCCTCTCCACCCCATTCCCCTGCCTTCTCCCGGATATTGGTGAAACAGTATCTGTGGAAATAAAAGTGATCAACATTTAAGTTTCATGGACACCGAGGTACCACTCTCCGAGTCCATGGTGAACATCAACCACCCATGAAGTGTCACAGACCCAAAACATTGACTGTTTCTCTTTCCACAGATGCTACTCAACCTGTTGATTTTTTCCAAAACATTTTCTGTTTTTATGAAGAAGATTTTGCAAGATTGGGTGACCTTGGAGCTGTGTCTAAATTAGGTTCCTTGGTCAATGCCGTGTCTCCATCTGGTTTACTTTTTTTTCTGATTTAATGTATGGCTACGCTTTTATCCAGAGGCCATTTGAGAATTAAACATTTCGCAGCAGGTCTGCTTTTTTTGAATGGCTACATATTTATTACGATAAAACTTTATTCATCCCCTGAGGGAAATTGGTCTGCCGACAGTCACAACATGCAAGGTACATACAAACTTGAGATTAAAAGTGAAAACAAAAAGAAAAAGACAAGCGACTGTTGTCTGGCTGCCATGTAACAGAACCTTCACCGGAACGAACGAATAAACAAACACAGACTTATCCCCTAGGCAGAGGATTCTAAACTAGAGTGTCCCGCTCCCCACACCGGGTCCCCCTTTGTTCTCCCACCGTCCTTCACGGCGCCTCCCCCCTCCCCCCCACGCTGGGTCCACATTGTTCTTCACGGCGGGTCCCCATGATCTCCCCCTCCCCCCTCATGCTCATCGACCGCGAGGCCCCATCGTCACCGAGGCTCCTGCTACCGCCGAGGCTCCCGCCGCCACCGAGACTCCCGTTGCTGACGTTGAGGCTCCCGTTGCCGCCACTGCTGAGGCTCCTTTGGCCCAGACAGGCCTCACCACCCGGCTTCACCGTAGTACCCTGGGAGGCCAGTGAGGTGAGTCGGGCCTACCGGGGCGCATTCCGGTCTTTCTGGTCGTTGTTCTGGTCATCAGCAGTGCGGTTGTTCAGCGGGTGGATCAGGCCTGCCTGGACATTCTCGCCGCGCGCCAATATGTCGCCATATTATCTTATGTTTTGTTTTTATTATCTCTTCAAAATATTCTTTCATTCTGTAATTGTCTTTCGATTCATTTACAGGATGAAGGTGGTGCTAGCATTTGTCAATGCAGCCACCCTCTTAGATGGCACAGAGCCACAAATTGCTGCAGTCAGTGTGTTGAAGCTTTTCCTGCAGTACTTTTGGGTGCAGATTTAAAGAAGTTACAGACATTATTATGGCATCACTGCATCAAAAATATGCAGTCTTCATTTTCTGAGGCTCTGTTAAAATTAAATAAAACTCAGTACATAACTGCCAGCCTAACTTTTTTAATGATCCTTTCTTGAAAGCACTTCAGGCCAATGACTTTTCACTTAATGATAGCCAGAGATATTAACTCTTGTTCCTCTCTCTTTGCCAGCTGCATGATTTGCGGAACTTTTCTTTATGCTATTCCTTGCATCAGAATTATTTTGATCAATGTGAGGTTCTATGTGAACTGTGAAGGGTGAGCTTTTTCGAGTATTGAAATGTCCATGGAAATCCATGTGAAAGTGGAATTCAAATGGCCAGATGTGATCCAAAGCTGCAACTGGAAAACCAACTTTATAATAACACCAATGCTGAAATATCAGAGCAGTGAATATAATCCTATACCATGCTGCTATTAAACTATAGTATGGTACTTTATTTGTTAAATGTACCGAGGTACAGTGAAATTCATTTCTCTATACGATACGATACAATAGAACTTTATTTATCCCAGGAGGGAAATTGATCTGCCAACTGTCATAAAACACAAGATACATTAAAGCATGAAATTTCAGTGACTAGTGGCAAGTGTGCAAAGATTGGAGAGGGGAGTTAGATAGCCCAGACAGAACGACAGGGGGGGGGGGGGGGGGGGGGGGGGGGAGATGTACAGTTTGATGTACAGAATGCCCCCAACGAGCTTTGACAGACACATATGAGAAGGCAGCTCCGATCAAACTTGTGACGTCTCTTAATAATATTTTATATATCTGATATTGAGAAATCTAAAAACACTTCAAAACAATCAGGTAGCATAATGAAGCACGGATCTCGACCCGAAACATCACCTATTCCTTCTCTCCAGAGATGCTGCCTGTCCCGTTGAGTTACTCCAGCATTTTGTGTCTATCTTTGGTTTAAACCAGCATCTGCAGTTCCTTCATATCATCCCCAGCTCACTTCCGTTAATTGTTCTTAACCCAAACAGTGTGCAGGTCGGGTATGTGGCTGCAAACTTAGTTCCAACATGGCAAAAGATGGCTCCAACCTTGCAACAGCCGACAAATCTATCACGCCTGTCCCCAATTGCTGATTCATATGACGGGCTGGTCATAATGGGCATTTATAAGCTGGGCTGGATCTGCAGTGTGAGCCGCAGCTATTTGGGCAAATTTTGCACATTTTTCATGAAGTGAATCGCTACAAAATGCAGAATTACAAATGTATGGTTAAAACTGACAAACAAGAGCTTGGCAGAACAATAGTATCTCTAACAATACTTTTTTTCTATCAGTGGATGTCAAACTATCTGAAATACAATAATTAACTTATTGCCATAGGGAAGATGCTCAGTCAGTAAATAGTTCAATCCAATCCATTGTCTCAACGTGATATTATTAATCTACACCATTCTTCATTTGCCGTGCCACTAATAGACACACTGGGGCTGACTAGCAAATCTTGTCTTACGTGTGGATATTTGTCATGCAGACACTGCAAGGGTCTTAGAACCTCATCTAATTTTCATGAAACCAAAACAACTGCACTTCATAACACCACCCAGACACGGTGAATTTACTGAAGAGCTATCTAAAATTTCCTGTCAATACTTTGTAAATTTGACAAAGAATAACTATGTATGTTGAAAACTTCAGAGTTTTTGTTGCAATATATGCCCTTTATATCATCTCTCTTCAGTTGTTGCAATTGTGTTATTTCAATATTTTAAATTTGACACGTGTCAATATATTACCAGTGCTTATGACTGAATTATCGTGCTATTTATTATAAACATATTTGGTGTTATCTGTTACACTTCATTTCTTAGACTGTAATAAAAATGATTTGGATATTTTACAAATGAGATGATATTTCATTTTAAGGTAGACAAAAATGCTGGAGAAACTCAGCCGGTGAGGCAGCATCTATGGAGCGAAGGAATAGGTGACGTTTCGGGTCGAGACCCCTCTTCATTTTTTCCATTTTATTTCATTTTAATGTTTCTCTTGTTCACAATGCACTTTTTGTCTATCCAATAAAAGTTTTATTTCACCCTCTCTGAATCCCTGATTACATGTACTTTGGATCATTAAGAAAATTAGATGTTCAACATCTCTGCAATAAGGATTCCAGACTATTGAATTCTGTTAGACACAAAAAGCTGGAGTAACTCAGCGGGACAGGCAGCATCTCTGGAGAGAAGGAATGGGTGACATCATTTCTGAATTCCGTCGGTTCAATAGCATTTCTAAGTTCTGTCTGTTCCAGGTCTATATCTGTCAGTTTCATTCGCGTTTGGATTTTGGGTTTTCTTCAGTATTTCTCGGTGAGCCTACATTCAAGTCCTCTCCATTTCTGAACCCACTGACAGAAGGAGATAAAGATATTAGTAACATGGTGTCAGGACAACAATATCAGTGGCAACAAGATGAAGGAGCTACATCAATTTCATAAAGGGTTGAAGACTATATTCCCCAATCAGCATAGAAAATAGGTGCAGGAGAAGGCCATTCGGCCCTTCGAGCCAGCACCACCATTCATTGTAATCATGGCTGATCGTCCCCAATCAATAACCCGTGCCTGCCTTCTCCCCTTATCCCTTGATTCCACTAGCCCCTAGAGCTCTATCTAACTTTCTCTTAAATCCATCCATTCATTGTAATCATGGCTGATCGTCCCCAATCAATAACCCGTGCCTGCCTTCTCTCCATATCCCTTGATTCCACTAGCCTCTAGAGCTCTATCTAACTTTCTCTTAAATCCATCCAATGATTTGGCCTCCACTGCCTTCTTTGGCAGGGAATTCCACAAATTCACAACTCTCTGGGTGAAAACATTTTCCTGCATCTAGCTTGTCCAGTCCTTTTATAATTTTATATGTTTCTATAAGATCCCCCCTTCTGAACTCCGATGAATACAAGCCTAGTCTTTTCAATCTTTCCTCATATGACAGTCCCGCCATCCCAGGGATCAATCTTGTGAACCTACGCTGCACTGCATCAATAGTGCTGAAGTGGAAATGGTTGGGAGCTTCAAGGTCCTTGGTGTAAATATTAGCACTGATCTGTAGTGGACCAACCACGCTTCAACTTCAACTTCCTTTGGCTGGTCTTCATTGACTCTTCCATAAATGCACCATAGAAAGCATAACATGGGATTGTCTCACAACTTGGTTTGGCTCTGCCTATGACTGCAAGAACTTTCAGAGAGTTGTGGATGTAACCCAGTCCATTACACAGACGAGACTCCCCACCATTGACTCCATCGACCCATCACGATACCTCAGAAAAGCAGCCAACATAATCGGAGGTAGACAAAAATGCTGGAGAAACTCAGCGAGTTAGGCAGCATCTTTGAGAGAAGGAATAGGCGACATTTCGGGTCGAGACCCTTCTTCAGTCCGGGCTGGGGATGGTACATAATCAGAGACTTGTTTCCCCCACCCCCACCCCTTCTGAATCATTCTGTTTGAGATGTGTGTTGAGCTGCAGAACATGCTTGGTGCGAGGACAGGTGAACAGTTTGTGATCCTTACAATGAGGTTTGTATCCCATCATATATCATCACTGTGTGGTGGGGATGGTACAGTTTCAAGGAGGCCTTGAGAATGTCATTGAATCTTTCCCTCTGTCCAGCTGGTAATCAATCTCTTGCTCTATGCTGTGTCTGATGTGGTTCATGGCAACAATGAGGAAGCCCATCCTTTGCTGTCGATGTCACATAAATCGGGATTTAAAGCTGGGGATAATGACAAGTGAGAGATCACAGGTTTGCGGATATAGAGAAATTGGACACAAATTGCTGGAGTAACTCAGTAGGACAGGCAACATCTTTGAAGAAAAAGGATAGGTGATGATTCAGATCTGGACCCTTCTTCAAACTCCTTGGAGAATTTTGTAAAGGCAGCATCAATGGTTCCTCTTAGTTTCTTTGATGGTTCTCCTGTGGCTCGTCCTTCCTCCTGCCTTAATCATCGAGGTGCAGTTCATAACAGTGCTCACTTATGCACAAGTTCGGAGGCTGCTGTAGTTGTCATCATTGACTCGTTTAATGAAGCATACAAAAGAGTGAGACTTACCCTAAAAGCTGAGTCTCACGTTGCGAGTTGACACAAGAGGTACCCCGAGTGAAAGACTCGTGGTTGTGTACGAGATTGCAAGTGTATGATCAAGAGTTTAACCGAGTTCCCACGGGTATGACAAGTTTGCCGTCATTTCTGCGATGTTCCAAGTTCGTCTCCCGAGTTACTCTTGAGCCAATCCGGATTGAAGTTTTGTTTTAATAAGCAACAGTGTTATGTTTTAATAAGCAACAGTTAAAGAAGATCTTGGAATGTGGAATGCAGGGGATGTAGAACTCACAGACAGAAGACTTGGTTTGGTAGCCGACAGTGCCGACCGTCAGAGTACTTTCAGAGCCCTCCTGGAGCTGCTTTGGCTCTCAGGGTTGAGAATTGAAGGGCTTGCCGAAAGAAGGTTTGGGAGAGTATACAGAATAGTGGTGGGGTCAATAATCTGTTGGGGTTGGTGACATCGCTTTTGGGGT